>NC_090872.1:4528114-4538114 GCF_036669935.1 Montipora foliosa | reverse complement strand
CTTCCTTTCTTTTACAATTTAATTTGCATTTTTGGTTAATAAATAAATAAATAAATAATAACTCATTTATTAAAAGTAGAAACATTTTGGCAATAGCAGAACTTAAGCGTCTTTTAAATTCCACTTTTTTGCTTTAAGGTTGAGTTATTATTCACAACGAATACCATTTATATTTTCTCAAAGAAACAAGTCACACATAAATTCTATATCAAGAACCTCTTTTATCTGTATAAGCACTAACCGTCCCTTACGTCAAGTCTGGGATAACGACATACTTTCTCTTTGTCATGTTTATCGTTTAATGCTATACTTTACCTGAGAGCTTTATATATCTTTCAATACCTTTCCAAATCAACATCAAAATGTCCGATCAAAAGCAATGGCATTATATCCATCAAAAAATGTCGCAAGACCTTAAAAGTAGAATGAATGCATTTTGCAACGGAAAAATATCCAAGCATAAACCTTCATGCGAAAGGGTTGAAGGAAGAATTCCTGGAGATATAGGCTCCTCGTCTCCTCCTTTTTTATCATCAGGTATAACTTGATGGAGATTTGCTGGCAAGAGGTCCCAATACTCCGCCCTGATTTCGTAAATATTTCCAAGAGGTTGCGCTCGTTCATCGCAGGAGAGGTCAGTAACAAGACGTTTTCAAAGTGCTTATTCATTTACTATTTTTTTTCTCGCGCCCTGCATAAAGACTGATATTTTTGGCAAGGCATTGCTTTGAGTGAGCTCTGTTTTCTTGGAAACAGATAATAATACCACATATGTTTGGGATATTTTATTCCAGCCCTGTTGTGCTAGGCCGTTTATTTAAAATTAGCATGGTACCTTCTAAGTAATAACCAAATATAGAAGGCATGATTCCAGCAAAGGGCACACCCGCTATCCACAAGAAACTAAGAAAAGAGGAGGGGAAAATGATCTTGAAAATGGGTTGAGTTCTACGTAAAGTAAAATTCAAATTAGAATGCTACAATTTATTTAGGGCTACCCACTCTGACACGTTTTCAAAATTCTACAAAATGTATTTATTCCCAGTGCACGTGGTGTTATATATCGTTTTTTACCTATTCACTCTAGATAGCTCGAAACCTTGATAGGCAACAGGATTCAATATCCTATCTATGTCATTATTCTCCTCTTCAAATATCTGTGTGTTTAACTCTTTACGAGAAACGCGTGAAGTTTAAAGTGTTTTATCGTCGGAGTTTTTGGTCACTTTGTTGCGGGTAATGGGCATAAAGACGTTTCTACTGTGAATTTCAGTTTTGTCGATTACACTTTATTTCAAGCCAACAAAATAAAGAAAAAGAAGTAAAAACTAATTTCATGATACCGAGGAAACCTTTATTATTTCTATATGTTGCAGTACCTCCCGTTGGTGGACGAATCAAAGTACGATGGAGCAAAATACTCAAGAGTTGAGGACGTGGGTGCAGCAGCTGAAGATGATGCAAGAGCAGTTCGTGGGGCCACAAATGCAAATGCCTCAAGAAGAAAGTGGTCAAGCATGAGATCATGAAGAAACAAAATCACTGAATTTTGGTAGATGCTTGCTGAAGTAGTTGTCATTCAATAATATTACTAGTTTTTAGAGTCAGAGAAAATGTGAAAACCAAAAGCTAGTCCTATTTCATTTTTAGGTCGATGGGAAAAGGCGTAGACAATCAGACAGACAACCCTAACACGCACTTTTGTTGTAATGTCGTAAACTCCAAAAGACCACGGAATTTATCAGTCTCAGTTTTATTCCAGACTAACCAGATGAGAAATTATTGTGACATGTTTTGGCAATCATTATCGACATCTGTGCTAATGCAGAACAACGCAATATATTTTTCCCTTTGGCATCAGTCAATATTGTTTAGAATATTCATTCGTATAACAATTGCTACAATAATTAATTGCTTTGCGAAGTAAAATATAAACAAAACCGACAAGGTTTGACAATCGTTAGCTAGCGATCATAAGCAGAACGTTTTCCAAGATTTTGTAGGCACTAACAGTAGTTTATTTCGGAGACCTAAATCGAAATCCAGTGTGATCATCACCGAGTATTCGGTATGATTGATGCTGGCTTTTTAATCCTATTACAACAACGGCATCAAAAAGTGGTAGAAAAATATCCTGTTGGTTGAGGAGGAAACAAAATATATTCAGGAGAGGAATCATACGGCAAGGGGCTTAAGATTACATCGAACCACGTAGGTGTGGCATGAAAGAGAAGATGTTGGAGTATTAGTAGGCTTTATCAGGGTGTATAAACACTGGTCAACTCAGTAAGTCCTTGCTTAACAGTGGCCTAGCTAAACATAATCGATCATTTGGCTTCTCCTCTTAATTGAGGGGGAAACAAAATATACTCAGGAGAGGAATAATACAGCAAGAGGCTTAAGATTATTTCAATTCACGTATGTGTGGCACGAAAGAGATGTAGGAGTATTAGTACGCTATATCAGGGTGTATAAACACTCCTTAACTCAGTGACCCCTTGCTTAATAGTGGCCCAGCTAAACATAATCGGTCATTTGGCTTCTCCTCTTAATTGAGGGGGAAACAAAATACATGTAGGAGAGAAATCATCATTTTTTAGAAAGGAAGCTCGTGAACCCTTTTCATGTTTAGTCAAACATACTATAGTTGCAAAAGAAGAGTTGTCATTGTTGCACTTTGAAGTGCTTTGCTATTAACCTTTAGGGTTTTGAGATATTAATCTCCACTTACTTGCTTGGAACGGAACCGCCATTTCAGCTTTGGCTTACTCACGGCTTTTAAAAAGACCTTCGACGATGCGAGCAAAGTGATTTCGTTCTAAAGTTACCTACATATAATTTCAAGAAAAAAAGTACAAAACGTGAGGAAATTCCCAAAAAAATGAAAAAATATATAATTAATATAAATAGTGGGACCTGATAGACAAACTATAGTAACAGTGTAAACATTTCTTAGAGTCAATCAGTCAAAGTAAAGTAAATTTGGTAAACGAAACGGTCTTGTGCTGTCTTGTCTGTAAATGAAACTGCCCTATGAAATGAATTTATACATTAAATGCGGGTTGTAGACAAAAGAGGGAAGTGACCCTCGCTCTTACCTGGACAATTTAAACCAAAAGATCATTTTACAGTTCTGTGCTAAGTTTCCAGGCCTTTGAATGAAAGCGAGGCTGGAGTTGACCTTCCTTTAATACAATCTCCATTGATTTCTTTATGTAAATCATGTTGTAGTAATGCTGACGAGTTTCTATTTACATAAGAAAAGGAGTTAGGTTTGTATCAAAGCAAGGTCAACTCCAGCCTTGCTTTTATTCCAAGGCCTGGTAACTGAGCACAGAGCTGCAATAGCCTTTTCACGGTCAACCTCGTTCCCAGGGTCTCTCGAGCGAGGAGAGACCCTGGGAACGAGGTTGTTTCACGGTTAGTTTTTCTCATTTGCATTACAATGTAATTTAACGTGGAGGCGAGGCAATTTCGGGCTATTTTGTAGTTTTAACCCGAGATTGCCTCGCATCCAGGTTAGATTGCATTGAAATGCAAATGAGAAAAACTAACCGTGAAAAAGGCTATTAGACACCTCAAAGAGATTCGAACCCAAGACCTCTGCGCTAACCAACAGAGCTATGAAGCCGTTCAGTTGAGAGCAGGTCAATTTGTTTGGTTTAATTGTTTCCATGAAGGACTCGATGAATGAAATGAATGTGTATTTGAAGTGCCACTTTGAATTAAAGGATCTTGTCTAACTGGAAAGAAAGTACTGCAAGCATTCTAAGGACTTCGATGTATTTAGTTTTTTTATCAGATTTTCTGGGGCATCTATTCTTATATCTTTTTGGAGCGTTTAAATTTAGCGGAAAATCCAAGTAGCTTCAGTTGAATGAACTCAAGAAAAAGTACGAGGGAATCCACATGAATTAATAACCGCAGTTTTTTTTCTCTATGGCAACTTAGCACAATAGGCCTTATTCACGATAGAAGCCATGTTGACTTTCATATTGTCATGCAAATTAGCCATGCGTTATGCTGGGGGGGCAAACATTGAAAAAAAAGCAAATTGCGGAAAATCGGCTCAACGAAATATTGAAATAACATTGTAAAAAGTCCATTTTAGTGTTTAGAATTAAGTTCCTTTTATATTTTTTTTTTATCTTTTGATTGCCTTTGACATTTGGACTTTCTACTTCGTTATCTGCTCATTTTTCACTAAAAAAACGTCGAAGTAACTTGTGTAATGATTGTCTTTTACTGCTTTGGTGATAAATATTCAATGAACGTGAAACAAATCATCTGTGTGGCTAAGGTAGTCGTTATAACCTCTCGAACTTGTGTTGTTTGCCCCCTAAGAAGTGTGTAGCTAATTTGCATGATAATAGCAAATCCAACATGGCGGCCATTGTGAATAAGGTCTATTCTTTGACTGCACCTGACGTCACGACGGCCATGTTGGTGGAAAAAACAATAGCGAAAACGTCTTTTGGGAATTTGAATTTATAATTTATGCGTTTCAAAGAGTTTAATTTATGCAAATTTTGTGAAACGTTGATCTGTCACTTTTAACCAATAGAAAGTCTCCGTTTTTTTTCCATTAGCCAATAAGAGAACCTGGCAAATTATGAATTTGGTCGCGTCAGATTCAATAAAATTGAAGTTTCTTGCATTTTTGTTTCGCGTTCTTCTCATGTTTTGACTTAAAGAGCCTAGCAAAACCCTTTCTGACGTAAATATGGCGACTAGCTAGCCAGTGAAATGAACTAAGTGCGCAAACGAAAAGCTTAAGGTTGTTTATTTCTAATGATTATGTTTAATAAGGACGAAGGGGATAATTATTTTTAAAAGCCTTTTGCGTTGGCGTCGTCCTTGGTCCCCCGAATCCGACACCATGCTTTTTTTTTTCCTTTTTTTTTATCTCAGCCTGCTGAAAAGAAAAAAAAAGCTGTAACTACTGGCCGTAAAGCTCTTGCTTAAACTCTTGTGCGCGGCCAAACGAGACAAAACTTTTACCAACTCTCATGAAATATTTGAGCAGGTTCAAATTCGATGAGAGCTCTCGAGAGTCAATAAGAGTAGCCGAGAGTGAATGACAGTTTCTGCGTGAACTCAGGCATTTCGAAATAATAATAATAAAAATAATAATATAATAATGTAATATAATTTTAAAATTTACATCCCGCAAATATCTATATGAATATAATCAAATACACTAAAAATAATTCACTTAAAAATTGGTGCAAATGAAATACAAAGGCGCGGAAGTAAGGTTGAAGTAGTATAGTATGTATGCATTAATAACATTAAACGCTAGGAAAATAACAAAACTCTTCTGCCAAAGCCCTTCGCCCTACGAGAGAATCACGTAGTCCAGTTTCTAACACTTCTTAATTGGCTTTAACACCTTGATCCCGTTTCCATATCAACAGCGACTGATAGCTTCTTTCAACAACATTTTTGTAGTCGTGTTCTATAACTTCGATACTGTCTTCATCAAAGCCTAAAACTCTAGCAAGAACCTTCCATTTAGTTGCAAGTTTTGCAGACAATCTAATTAATTCTGGTTGTGATTGGCTTTCAGTTTCTTCTGCATAGCTGAAGCACTTACTTCATGTAACTTATCAGTGAGACGACTTGCATTATGCTAGGACTGACTCATGTGAGCTGAAGCACCCACGTCATGTAACTCATCAGTGGGATGCCCAGCATTATGCTGGGATTGGCTCATGTGAGCTGAAGCACCTGCGTCTTGTAACTCATCAGTGGGATGAATTGCATTATGTTGGGATTGGCTCATGTGAGCTGAAGCACCTACTTCAAGTAACTCATCAGTGAGACGACTTACATTATATTGGGACTGGCTCATGCGAGCTGAAGCACCTACCTCGATAAGACTCATCAGTGGGATGACTTGCATTATGCTTAGATTGGCTCATGTGAGCTGAAGCACCTACTTCATATAACACATCAGTGGGATGACTTGCATTATGCAGGGATTGTCTCGTGTGAGCTGAAGCATCTCCTTCATGTAACTCATCAATGGGATGACTTGCATTATTTTAGGATTGGCTCATGTGAGTTGAAGCACCTACTTCATGTAATTCATCAGTGGGATGACTTGTATTATGCAGGGATTGGCTCATGTGAGCTGAAGCATCTACGTCATGTAACTCATCAGTGGAATTACTTACATTATGCTGGGATTGGCTTGTGTGAGCTGAAGCACCTACTTCATATAACTCATCAGTGGGATGACTTGCATTATGCAGGGATTGGCTCGTGTGAGCTGAAGCATCTACTTCATGTAACTCATCAATGGGATGACTTGCATTATTTTAGGATTGGCTCATGTGAGTTGAAGCACCTACTTCATGTAACTCATCAGTGGGATGACTTGTATTATGCAGGGATTGCCTCATGTGAGCTGAAGCATCTACGTCATAAAACTCATCAGTGGAATTACTTACATTATGCTGGGATTGGCTTGTGTGAGCTGAAGCACCTACTTCATGTAACTCGTCATTAAAGGGAGGACCACTTGCATCTTGTTCAAATATTTTATTCTCAACAAAACGTGTCCAAAGTTCCCGTTTCCTACTGAGTCCTACTACTCCCATAACAGACCATCGGCCATTGTTGCGGGGTGAGATCTTTTTGTCTTTGACAATGATTGGAGCTCCAAGCACAGAAGACCACTCCAGCTTCCTGTTCTTTCCACTAGTGTCACTTGTCAGTAGTTTATGTGTTTGAGTGTCTCTTTGGAACTCTAATTTCAGTTTAAGTTTCTCAGGCCCAACAAAGCAATAAGCCTCCACGTCCGTGGTAAATTCTTGTTTTTTGTAAAGGTCTAAAAGCAATAAGGAACTTCTTCGAGGAAAGCGAAGCAAAAATAAAACCCGCTGGAAAAGACAAAAAATGACCAAACGTCTCAACGGTTGATTTCGAATCGATTGAAGCCGAGTGTTCTCCAAAGCGTTTACTTGAAAAGTGATTCATTTGAGCTGCTTTGTTTACGTGTTTAGTTAAACCAGACCAAGTCACAAAATGCGCCACTTCCTTGTCATCTTTTTTGACGTAGACAGAACAGGCCATTCCTTTACTTTGGTAAATACCTTGAATCTTCTCCTTCTTCACGCCATAAATAGCCATGGACGGATCCACGTTTTCTCCACAGACTTCACCTTTACCAGACAGTGACCAAGAGCTCCCATGCCTTCTGTTCGTCATTGCCTTTAATCTTTAATAGGTATACTTCTAACAGTCAATCCAAAGAAAATTAGGAATTGTCGATAACCGTCATTTCAGAGGTAGAGGACATGCATGTTGTGGTAATGGGCTCCTGATCATGGCATGGCGTTTTTAAATCAAATCTACATTGGCTCTTGCTCGAAATATTCCGTATTTCAATGTTTGTAAAACTCGGGGCGAAGATTGACCAGAAGTTTTTTTTAAACAAAAAGAAAAGGACCTAAATTTTTAGTACCCGTTAAGATGGCATCCAACATGGGCATGTGACAAACAGAGAAATCAAAGGACGATAGTCGATTGGAAACTCTAATACAAATAGCAGTATCGATAGGAGGAAGTTCTCTCACACCATGCTGAAGGATTTACCAACGTTGCAAAATTGAAGGAAAACAAGAGCGAACAAGTAAAAACCAACATCCTAATCATAACAGTTCCATAAAAGCGAAAGCGTTTATTGCCCTTGCGCATGCTAGGTCAAGGCTTTCCATTCTGTGTGCCCGGCAACGCTCATGTCGAAGCTAAAAACGTTTAGAATCGATGATCCCCTACTCTCCTGGTTTTACTCATACCTAACTGGAAGGCTTCAAAGAGTGGTTACAAATGGAACTTTTAGTAAATTGACTGGATCAGGTGTACCCCAGGGGTAACTTCTAGGACCCATTCCCTTCCTGTTATTTGTAAATGACATGCCAAATGTAATAGGCCATTTCCGAGTTCACGTTTTCCTCCTCTTCAAAGCGAGTTTAAGTGCGAAGTTTTTGTGATGGTAATTAGTTCTACTTTGCACATGAATGAAAACTAATTTTCATAAGAAAAACTTCGCAGTTAGACTCGCTTTGAAGAAGAGGCGAACATAAATTCGGAAATGGCCTATTAACACACAGGCGGCCCAGAGTCGGAAGGTAAACAATTATAAGGATTTGTATGGGAATCTTGATAACAGACTGAAAAAGATATTTACCCGCAAAAGTTCTCAATAAAAAAGCCGTACTTTATTGTCATGGCGAATTTCTAGCTTTTTGTGTGGTTTTTTGCCTGATTGAATGCGATTTAAGCGACTTCTCAAATTCCCGAGTCGTCACTCTTCCCTAAATAAAGGAAAGGCTGGCAACTCATTTCTAACTTACCTCAGATCTCGCCGAAAAAATTCACACTTCTCCGGCATCAGTCACGCTCAAACTCCGGCGATGGCTACACGGATAAATTTACTTCCCCTTGACCAAGTTTCAAGGTCCAGCGAGTATCCATTGCTGAGAAACTGCGAAAAATATTCAAATTTTCAAACTCCTTCGAGGCTCGCTAACAACCAATTTTGACACGGCTGGTCAACGGTTCACTGAGCCTCCATACGGTGAGCGCAAACCTACGCAAGTGTACCCATAGTTGGGCAGAGCAAAACAAATCCCAGACTCGTCCCCTAATACCTGCCTGGGGTCATGTTCGAGTTTCTAAATCGGCGAACGATGTTCCACACTGAAACCTTAAACACAGCTCCCATCTCTTTGGTTGCCCCACCGCATGTTATAAATCCGGATTTTCATCGAACTCCGTAAGTACTGAAGCTGTTTGGATGGAGTTTGAAACGCAGTCGAAGGTATTTACTAGTGTATGAAACACAATCCTGTTTTTCATCCGTCAACAACTCACATTATCATGACTGCAGAAGAAATTCATATGCAAAGGTCCCTGCACCTTTTCAGCCTTTTGGACACATTTTTCTGTTGAGAGTCCAGGAAAAATGCCATCGTTGAAATCATCTGTGCTTTGTTTTTGCGCTTCCAGTTGCGTTGAAATGTTCAAAATTATTTCTCACACCGGTGCATCATGATCAAGCGATATCCATCGAAAACCAACAATTATTACTCGGAATACCTGAAAGGTATCCGAGTTACAATCTCGCTTGTCTGTTTTTTGGACAGTAGAAATTACGGTGCGGTGATTTCTTTGACTGAAAGCAATTCACTTAACAAAACTATACTTTTTCCAACAACAAAAAAAACAGCCGTGGTGTCGAGTGTCATCGGACGAGGGGATTTTTGCACGCGTGAGGCTTCAAACAGCTTCAGTACTTACGGAGTTCGATGAAAATCCGGATTTGTAACATGCGGTGGGGCAACCAAAGCGATGGGAGCTGTGTTTAAGGTTTCAGTGTGGAACTTTTAATATCGTTCGCCGATTTAGAAACTCGAACATGACCCCAGGCAGGTATTTGGGGACGAGTCTGGGATTTGTTTTGCTCTGCCCAACTATGGGTACACTTGCGTAGGTTTGCGCTCACCGTATGGAGGCTCAGTGAACCGTTGACCAGCCGTGTCAAAATTGGTTGTTAGCGAGCCTCGAAGGAGTTTGAAAATTTGAATATTTTTCGCAGTTTCTCAGCAATGGATACTCGCTGGACCTTGAAACTTGGTCAAGGGGAAGTAAATTTATCCGTGTAGCCATCGCCGGAGTTTGAGCGTGACTGATGCCGGAGAAGTGTGAATTTTTTCGGCGAGATCTGAGGTAAGTTAGAAATGAGTTGCCAGCCTTTCCTTTATTTAGGGAAGAGTGACGACTCGGGAATTTGAGAAGTCGCTTAAATCGCATTCAATCAGGCAAAAAACCACACAAAAAGCTAGAAATTCGCCATGACAATAAAGTACGGCTTTTTTATTGAGAACTTTTGCGGGTAAATATCTTTTTCAGTCTGTTATCAAGATTCCCATACAAATCCTTATAATTGTTTACCTTCCGACTCTGGGCCGCCTGTGATTAACAGTGCGAC
>NC_090872.1:4513114-4520614 GCF_036669935.1 Montipora foliosa | reverse complement strand
GTGACACTTGATTATTATCTCAGATGGGTCGGAAAAGACGGATATCATGGATTTCCCGGAGATACTATGATTATTGCATCACATAACTTCTCTCTTCAGCTGTAAGTAGATCATTCACAATCTACTTGCAGTTTTGTCTTGTTTTGCAGAGGTTATATGATGTGATATCGATTTTGTCTTCGGAAAATTTTCGATTCCCGGCCATTTCGGTACGTGACACTTGATTATTATCGCAGAAGGGGTCGGAAAAGGCGGATTTCACGGATTTCCCGGATATGCTATGAATATTGCATCACATAACTTCTCTCTTCGGCTGTAAGTAGGTCATTCACAATCTACTTGCAGTTTTGTTTTGTTTTACAGAGTTTATATGATGTGATGATATCGATTTTGTTTTCGGAAAGTTCTCGAGTCCCGGCCATTTCGGTCTCGGTCGGAAAACTCCTCGGCCAGGTCGTACTTCATGAATATTTCAATGCAAAGTGAGCTGAGGGAGCCGACCGAGAGGTTCTCGGGAAGCTTCGGGTTAGCCGGATCTTATGGCTCTTCGTACAGCTCTTTCGCCTGACATGCCATTTGAATGTTATTTCAAATCAGCCGGAATAGCCGGATTTCCCGGAGATGCTACGAATATTACATCACATAACATCTCTCCTCAACTGTAAGTGGCTTCACACAGGTCTACTTGCTTTTTTTTTTTGTTTCGTTTTGCTTTTGCTTTGTTTGCAAGGGTTATATGTTGTGATTTCGACCGTGTCTCCGGAAAATCCTCGAGTCTCGGCAATTTCGGCCCCTTCCAGAAACTTTGCGGCCAGCACTCTCGTCTCACATTTCACATGCATATTGATGACAAATAGTCTGGTCAAAAGGTCTTTGAAAGGGAACGGAAAATAACCGGATCTCAATATCATACTGCAGAACCTCTCCTTTAACTGCAAGTTTACTACATGCATTAAACCCTAAATCGATGACCAGTTTATTCATCTTCGATTCTCGTCTAGCTCTGTCACTGGAAGGTGCTCCATCGATAACTTCTTGAGAGAGCCCGGAAACGACGGATTATTTGGCTGTTCCGAAATTGTGTTTACATTATTGTATTGTACCGTTTTTCTCTTTCGCCCAAAATGATGCAGATATGTCCAGGAATGTCTCTAATTAGATGCACGCCGTTTTAATAAGCGTCGAATGATGGCCACTTGAAGTAAGGCCTAGTTTGTTCTTTTTCGCGTTCTTTTTTTTTTGGGTTTGTTTGTTCGATTCTCCGGTTAATGTGGGTGTCTGTTTTTTTTTTTTTTTTCGGTCACCGCGCATTTCCCTGGGGTATTTGGATGCCGCCGAGTAAGGTGTATCCGCGACAAATTTCCTTTGAAATAGTGACAAAAGGCTTGGTCCAAGTTTCACCATGCAGTTGACGCACACACATAAAAGAAACTCAGTTCGTACGCTGTATTGTTGGGCAATTTTGGAACACGCACCTTGCCAGCAACACGACTACGACTTGCTCTAATTTCTATCGACTGCCTGAGAATATCATTCGATAGCGTGTATCCTCTAGAACGTGTTTATGTCGAGAAAGGGCGTTGCTGCGGTGAAACAATGAGGAGTTCCCTTTTTTTTTCTGACCTGCTGAAACACTTTTCGTTTCCTCTGGAGGCGGGTTACATACAATGCGGTCGAGATTCAAGAGAACAAAAGTTATATATATATATATTCCAAACGCAGCATTTTTCTTTAGTGCGATTGCCACACACGAGAGAAAGAAGGAACCCGTCAACGGGCAAAGCGACGACGATTCCGATGAAAATGATACTGCCGAAGACATGAGAAGTCAAGTACGAAGTCAAGTGGACCGGCTGGTAGGAGGAAACGTGGAAAACACAGAAAAAGTCTTGCACCCCGCGATTTCCTATTGGATCGCTTTAACTACACCCAACGGCGCTCCTGCCAATCCCATAACTGTGCACAGAGCATTACTTGATTGCAGAGTGGCAGTGACCGCAAATCGGGTAAGGAAGCTATTTGTTTGGAAAAAACCCTTCCTCGGGTATCTGTCCGCTTATCCAAAATAATATACTACTACTACTACTACTACTATTACTACTACTACTACTACTACTACTACTACTACTACTACTACTACTACTACTACTACTACTACTACTACTACTACTACTACTATCTCTATATTATCACGATGTCACTTTCACAGGAGTGATCTTTCAATGAGTCGTGAATTTAAAACATTACATGACTGTTGATCAATACAATACTATTGTAATTACAAGGGAAAATTACGAAAACAACAAAAAAATGCTGTGATTATATGAGCAAAATCTGAAAATCTCTAAAAGTAACTACACTGTACAGAAAATTATATATATATATATATATATAGCTCGCTAGTTTGAGCACTCTGGCATGGCTTAGATGTACCACATGTGTGGGACATTTGGGGTGGCTTTATAAGCTTAACCTCCAGCCCAGACATCAGCACTGCACTGATGAGGCCCAGAAGGCCGAAGCAGCTGTGTGATTGTGATCAATTGGCTTTTTTGTTTATTTTTTGGGTCCTGTCCTAAGTACCTGCCGGGAGGGAACGGCGTGGACCCAACCCTAAATTGTGTTCGCCATGTCGTTCCTTCGCTGTCCAAACAGTGTTGTGCTACACTTCCCAGATTCAGTTCATGCCAATTGTGGTTCGTCGGAGGTGTTACCCCGTCTGTTGGAAGCAGTAGATGCTGAAAAGGTTACAAGTGTGCAGTTTTTGCGAGGCGGCCGTGTTCGTCTGACTTTCAAGGATCAGGCCTCTTGTGATGATTTGATCTCGTGCGGTCTTGTTTTCGATGATGCCCACGTCCGTGTTGTTCGCGCAGATCTGAGGTTTCGTTCTGTATATGTTCGCGATCTACCGTTCGAGTTTCCTGATGATGACGTTAAAGTCTTTTTTGAGTCTTATGGAGACGTTCTGTCCGTCAGCCGTAGTACGTTTGCCAATTTCCCTGCAATCTACAATGGTAATCGTGTGGTTGAGCTAGCCGTGGATCTTGACATCCCTTATTTCGTAACGATCGGTGATTTTAGTTGTCGCGCTTGGTATCCTGGTCAACCTGTCCATTGTTCGATTTGTCGTGAAGTCGGTCATCGTGGTCCTTCCTGCCCACTCTCTGGTCTGTGCCGGCGCTGTCGTCGGCCCGGTCACATGGCTAGAGATTGCAGGCAGCCTTGGGGTGCCATCCACCCGGGGACCGAAGTTTTGTCTTCTACTGTACCTCTTGCTGGTGATGACGATGATGCTGATTACGTCCCTCCTTCTGATGCCTCTACTGGGTCCTCTATGGAGGATGATGATGAGATGATGTCTGGGGATCATGAGATCGTTGCCTCGGCAGCTCCCCCTCCTTCCCCTCCTCCTGATGCTCATGTTCCTGTACCGGATGTTCCTCCTGCTCCGTTTTCTGCGTCTGATGTTCCTCCTGCTCCCAGTGTTTCTGTGCCTGACATCCCTTCTGCGCCTGATGTTCCTCCTGCTCCTAGTATCCCTGCGCTTGATGTTCCCCCTGTTCCTGATGTTCCTCCTGTTCCCAGTGTTCCTGTACCTGATGCGTCTAAGCTGCCTAAATCCTCCGCTCCTGTTTCATCTGCTTCTACGTTATTTCGTGATAAAACTGATCCTGTTCTTCTTTCCGCTTTAGGAGAACTTTCCCGCGATGCTGTCACTCGAATGTCCAGTAAGGATGTTGCTGATTTTGTTTCTCGTTTGATAGACGAGCACCGTTTGTCTCCCGATTATCGTTCTTATATGACTAACTATGTCCTCCGTGTCCAGCGCAAGTTTTCCAGTAGAGATGTAAAGAAGCCTGTTAAGCGTGCTCCTGCAAGAATTTCAGACTCTGAAGGCCCGCCCGCCCGCAAACCAACGCGTCCAGATAGAGTTCCGAGTTAATTAGGATTGTAATTAGTAATTGTTTGTTATCTTAATTAGTTTACTGAGCGTGTTTAGGATTTGTTTATTAAGTGACACTTCGATGTATATAGGTTTTTATTTGTGAATAAATTCCTTTTACGAAAAAAAAAAAAAAAAAGTACTGTCTGCAGTTAGATATAGCTCTTTGGCATTACAAAGCTTTTGCTTTCATGTCCAAATCGAGCACTCTACTGGGATGAGTCATTGCCACTAGCAATTGCGCATGCTCACTAGCTCGCTAGTTTGAGCACTCTGGCATGGCTTAGATGTACCACATGTGTGGGACATCTGGGGTGGCTTTATAAGCTTAACCTCCATCCCAGACATCAGCACTGCACTGATGAGGCCCAGAAGGCCGAAACAGTACTGTCTGCAGTGAGATATAGCTCTTTGGCATTACAAAGCTTTTGCTTTCATGTCCAAATCGAGCACTCTACTGGGATGAGTCATTGCCACTAGCAATTGCGCATGCTCACTAGCTCGCTAGTTTGAGCACTCTGGCATGGCTTAGATGTACCACATGTGTGGGACATTTGGGGTGGCTTTATAAGCTTAACCTCCAGCCCAGACATCAGCACTGCACTGATGAGGCCCAGAAGGCCGAAACAGCTGTGTGATTGTGATCAATTGGCTTTTTTGTTTATTTTTTGGGTCCTGTCCTAAGTACCTGCCGGGAGGGAACGGCGTGGACCCTACCCTAAATTGTGCTCGTTATGGAATATCCAAACAGTGTCGTCTTGCACTTTCCTGAGTCAGTGTACCAGAACGTTGGTTCGTCTGCTGTGTTACCACAGTTACTGGAAACTGTCGGTGCAGAAAAGCTCTCTACTGTCCAGTTTTTGCAACGTGGCCGTGTTCGTTTGACCTTTAAGGACTGTGTCTCCTGTGACGAGTTAATCGCGTCTGGCCTTATTTACAATGGTGTCGAAGTCCGTGTTTTTCGCGCTGATTCGAGGATTTGTTCCGTTTACGTTCGAGACCTTCCCTCCGAGATATCTGATGACGATGTTCACGCCTTTCTCCAGTCTTATGGTGATGTCTTGTCTGTACGCCGGAGTACCTTCCCTAACTTTCCGGCTCTGTATAACGGAAACCGCGTGGTCGAGTTGGCTTTGAAGGACGATATCCCGTACTCCGTGAAGATCTGTAATTGTAATTGTCGCGTTTGGTATGCTCGACAACCCGTTTATTGTACCATCTGTCGCCAAGCTGGCCATCGTCCCTCTGCCTGTCCGCTCTCCGGCCTGTGCCGGCGTTGTCGCCAACCCGGTCACATGGCTCGGGAGTGTCAACAGGCTTGGAGTACTGTTCGCCTGTCCACTGATGATGATGATACTAGTCCTGATTATGTCCCTCCTACCGAGGAGGCCCCTTCCGAGGCTTCCGAAAACTCAGCAGACGAGCAGTTGATGTCTGGGGATGAGGAGGTTGTTGCTACGGCTCCTCCCCTTCCTCCCCCTCGTGTTTCTATTCCTGTTTCAGATGTTCCTGTTTCAGCCCCTCCAGTTTCTACTCCGTCCACTGTACCTGCACCTACACCGTCTCCTGTTCCTGTCTCTGCGCCGCCTCCTTCTGTTCCTACACCGTCTTCTGTACCTGTTTCTGATGTTTCAAATATCTGTTCCTCAGTCGACTCTCGTTTTATTACTACTGTTCGTAACTTGTCCACTGAGGATCTAGCCACAGCATCTCTAGAGCGCCTTAATGAACTTGTTGATCACCTTTTGGCAAAATTTAGTATACGTCCTCCTTCTCGTCGAGTTTACCTCGACTTTGTTTTCGATGAACAGCGTAGAGCCCGTCGAATAGAGAACGCAAGGAAACAGTCTTTGAAGCGTCAGCCCGCGAGGTTGCCTGACTCTGAGGGTCCACCCTCCCGTAAGCCGACGCGTCCGGATCGCGTCCCGTCTAAGTGAACTTTGTTTATTTTCCTCTTGTATTAGTTTAGTCTGTATTTAGAATTCTTCTGCTAGTTTATTCTCTTGTATTTAAGATTTTTCTGCTAGTTTATTCTACATGTATTAAGGATTTTTTTATTTGTAAATAAAGGTTCTTTTCACGAAAAAAAAAAAAAAAAAAAAAAAAAGTACTGTCTGCAGTTAGATATAGCTCTTTGGCATTACAAAGCTTTTGCTTTCATGTCCAAATCGAGCACTCTACTGGGATGAGTCATTGCCACTAGCAATTGCGCATGCTCACTAGCTCGCTAGTTTGGCAACTCTGGCATGGCTTAGATGTACCACATGTGTGGGACATTTGGGGTGGCTTTATAAGCTTAACCTCCATCCCAGACATCAGCACTGCACTGATGAGGCCCAGAAGGCCGAAACAGTACTGTCTGCAGTAAGCAGAGAGTCTTCTTGGATTATAACTCTCTTTCTGAATCTCGCTTTCATGATGTTTGGGTCTTGGACGGTTTTTGTGCCATGGCGAACGGATTTCCTCATATCAATATTTAGAAGTACATCTGGGTCATGGATTCCATCTGTCCGTGCGCTGTTCGCGGTGTCCACAATCCGGGGATCTCTGCAGGGAATTTGCTCTGCTCATGGACTCTGCTGTTAGGGCCCCAGGCCCTTGTGGCTAGCTGCCTACTCCGGCTCTTAGTTTCTAGTGACTTTCTTGTGCTTTTTAATTTGTAAATGGCGTGTGTTTTTATTGTGAATAAAGGCTGTTTTCATGAAAAAAAAAAAGTACTGTCTGCAGTTAGATATAGCTCTTTGGCATTACAAAGCTTTTGCTTTCATGTCCAAATCGAGCACTCTACTGGAATGAGTCATTGCCACTAGCAATTGCGCATGCTCACTAGCTCGCTAGTTTGAGCACTCTGGCATGGCTTAGATGTACCACATGTGTGGGACATTAGGGGTGGCTTTATAAGCTTAACCTCCAGCCCAGACATCAGCACTGCACTGATGAGGCCCAGAAGGCCGAAACAGTACTGTCTGCAGTTAGATATAGCTCTTTGGCATTACAAAGCTTTTGCTTTCATGTCCAAATCGAGCACTCTACTGGGATGAGTCATTGCCACTAGCAATTGCGCATGCTCACTAGCTCGCTAGTTTGAGCACTCTGGCATGGCTTAGATGTACCACATGTGTGGGACATTTGGGGTGGCTTTATAAGCTTAACCTCCATCCCAGACATCAGCACTGCACTGATGAGGCCCAGAAGGCCGAAACAGTACTGTCTAAAGTTAGATATAGCTCTTTGGCATTACAAAGCTTTTGCTTTCATGTCCAAATCGAGCACTCTACTGGGATGAGTCATTACCACTAGCAATTGCGCATGCTCGCTAGTTTGAGCACTCTGGCATGGCTTAGATGTACCACATGTGTGGGACATTTGGGGTGGCTTTATAAGCTTAACCTCCATCCCAGACATCAGCACTGCACTGATGAGGCCCAGAAGGCCGAAACAGTACTGTCTGCAGTTATATATATATATATATATATATATATGTACATATAATAAGCTCCAAAATTGAAAGTGAAAATTACGAAATGCTGCTAAAAATGGCAGCTGAGTAAGTAAAG
>NC_090872.1:4498114-4503114 GCF_036669935.1 Montipora foliosa | reverse complement strand
CATTAAGGTCCAATTTGTTCTGCTCGGGATTTATTTAAAGCTACTTAGCTACACGGAAAGGAAAGAAGTCGAAACAAGGTTGCGAGATCCGGGAATCGAACTCAGGACCTCTTGCACCAAGGCCGCGTACTAACCGACTATGCCATCCTTGCTCCTGTTGTCCAAAGATGCAATTGTTCATCCGTTGATGCTATTGAATGTTAATTCACATGCAAATAGCGTTATTGAAAGTTCGTTCGTGTTATTGAAGTTCATGGAAGTGCTAATGAACGTAGTTTCGACTGTTGACGTAAATGAATGTATGTTTTGCGTAAATGAACAGCAAAAGGTGTAGTTCCCAGATCACCCATTAAGGTCCAATTTGTTCCGCTTGGGATTAGGAATTCGGAACAATTGGTTCCCTTTTTAACAATAAAGGACCATTTTGTTCCGTATCTTTATAAAAGCACGTTCCTATTTTATCAAAAGGAATATATGTTTAGGAACAATAGTTCCCAAATCATCCATTAAGGACCAATTTGTTCCGCTCGGGATTCGGAACTCGGAACAATTGGTTCCCCTTTTAGCAATGAAGGACCATTTTGTTCCCAAGTAGTACGAAATTACGTTCCGAATTCATCAAAAGGAACACAAAAAAGAGGAACAATCTGTTCTCGCTTTTCAAGAGGGGACCGTTCCAGAACCAAGAAAAGGAACACCTTTGAAAAACAAAATGCGCTCAAAAACATCGTTAGTTAAAAAGAAAGAAGCCAAAAAGCGACTAAAAGATCACTTTGTGGAACACAATCGAATGCCGAAATGTTGCTGACGAAATACAACACTCAACTCAAAAAAAGAAACAAAATTGAAATTTGGGAAATGTTATAGAGAGAAAGAGAACGAGAATGACAAAACGGTACACCAGTAATAGCTTAAAGTTGGTGGAAGAAGTTACTCCACAAATTCTTTTCTTGGACACTATTTTGTTATTTCTACGAATGAGTTATTTCAAGTGGATGCATATTTCTAAAAAGTTGTTTAGTCGTTTTTTCCTTTGCTCAGGAATAAAACTCGAATTTTTATTTTTAACTGCAATTAAATAACAATCACCTGTACTCTTTTTGGACAGAAATAATCGACTTTTTGCTGGTTTGTTTGGCTTTAAAATGCGAGCGAACAAGAAGTTTTTACTCCGCTTGCCTAATTGTTTTTTGATGTGCCTCGACAGTGACAAGAAAATTTTGCAGTTATGTTCGCATAATCGCAATGAGTTCTCATAAAAAGTAAGGAGAAATATCCCCAGCTTGTGTTTTCAGAAGTTTGTTTAGAGCACGTACAGGTAATTTGTTGCAGATCTTGTTTGAAGTTTGTCCTTTCTAGCCGATTCTGGTTCTAAGCCAAGCTGGCGTGTTTCAATGAAGTACATCAAAATGTAAATGATCTCATTTTCAGAGATAAAGTGGAATAAATAAAGTACGATCTGTCAAATCACGAGCTATAGTACGTCTGCGATTTCTAATTTTAGCGTGATTCCTATTCACTGGCTTTTGACAGTCGACTCTGAAATGGTTTCTTTCCTTTTCCGTTCGCTTGCTGAGGATTTGCTTGTTTTCTTTTCAACCTCTTGCGATTCAAGAAAAAATAATTGCCCAACCGGTGAATTCAACAGTAGATTGCGCTGGAGAAACTGATCTCACACTCATCCCTTCGTGATTCATGCGATCAGTCGGTTTTTCAGGTGAAATTAACCGTGGAATTCACTAGTTAGGCAGCGAAGAAAATAACATAATTAAGCAATTTCCGGGAAAACCAAAAGGCGGACAGTTCCAAAGCCTTTTATTTTCACTAATCCTACAGCCAGTAAGAATAAACAATCCGGGAGCTCCGCTTTTAGGCTTGGCTAAATCTATATATTACTGCCCTCTTTTTTTGCATTTTCAATAAAGTTTCCTTTTTCCTTGGGGTGCAGGGGTGGCGCAGTAGTGAGAGCATTCGCCTCAATCCATCCCACCAATGCTCGGATTCAATTCCCAGACTCTGCGTTATATGTAGGTTGGTACTCCGGTTTTTCCGTCTCTTCAAAAACCAACATTTGATTTGATTGGCGTTAATTTGTTAATTTCAATTTACAGTGTCCCCAATTAGTGCTCGAGCGCTAGATGATTAGACACTTAAATTAAAACCCGAACCTTTCTTTTCCTTCCTTTTTCCTTTATACAAGGAAGATTTGAGATCGTAATTTATTAAAACTTTAAAATGGTCGCAATTGGCGTTGTGACCTGTTTTGATTGAGTGAATTCACAGTCACGTTGACCGAGATTTTCTCACACCCTTTCACGCGTTAACTAGATGTGCTTAGAGTGAGCATATTCACAGTTCTGGGGGAAAATACTGAAATATTCGCAGAGATTGAAACTGGCGGATAGTGGCTCAGTATCCGCCAGATAAAGTTATGATGGCCTTCGAAAAACCAGTTCAATTCAAAAGGTGGATACTGCAACCAGATAAATCACTATCCATTGGATAGTTCTATTGGTTTCACTATGACGTATCCACCATTTGAAGTACAAAAATAAGGGCACTCATGATCTATCTATTTTCTAGCGGCGGTACCTGATATTTCGTGAAGCCAGGGAACATAAGACCTCCCACTGATCTGCTCCCGTATGCCACAGTGTATTTGATCGACCAAGAAAAATGATCTCCGTCTGAATGACAACCTTCTGGTAGTTTTGCAGTGTGATTTTATCCCACGGGTTCTACGATGAGGTACGAAAATGAATCGAGACTGTACTCCATTGTTCGACCGATGATCGTCGATTTATCTTCGGCTGTTACTCGGATCTCCGTACAGGCGTTCGTTCCGAGAAATAAGTGAAATAGCACAGGAATCACACTTAGAATTCTCATATCGATCAGATTCTTGTTGTCAACAATCTAAAAGATAAGGAACAATTATGTGGGTTAAAAGGAACAAAATTAACCACGCAAGCTTTCATTGCGACTCAAGATGTCCGTCTCTCAAACTGCATGTTACAGTATTTGGCAAAAAGAAAAAAATAATAATGATAATAATGGCTACAATCTTGGACAAAAAGGGTTGAGAATATTAAAAACAGGGGTTATTGTGCGCACTACGTCCTCAATATCGCACATTATTAGCGATCCCCCTCCCCCCTACAACCAATGTTGATAAGCCCAGGTTCGACATGCTTTGTTTCGTCTAGCAACATTGATCAGGGGGGGTGGGGGCAAAAAGAGAGCTTATTTTTCATACTCGTGATCGGAGTTTTGTCCAAAAGCAGAGTTTTCTCAACAATTTTGTCCACGATTGTATTTGGTATAAACTATCAAATATCTGTCTATATGAGAGTGTGAACACTCTCATATGTTTATAGTATGTAAAACTCGTCTTCTCATAGCTGATACACAGTAAGTTGTCGAGGATTACTTGTCATACAATAATATTGCGTGAAACAAACATTGTTACAGCAGTGCCTTATTAGCCATGTACGTGAATTGTTTACATAAGATATGGTTCTGTTTACTTTACTATACTGCACTGCGAATTGCTGTTCTTTTACATCGTGGAATTCATACATTAGTACGATTAAGAAGTAAGAGACCTACTGAGTCCTATAACGAGGACAATATGAAGGAGTTATATCAAAACCAGTCGGCCTTGCCCTAGCTGTTTTTGCCCACTTTGGTTTACACTGATCAATATGTATATACAGATATGAAATTATCGCAGATATATTTCTGTAAGATTACACGCAATAAGGAAATTGCACGGTTAACAACGGTTACTTTTGTGTGCTTTTTAACTGACATAGATTTACGGCGAAGGAATGAGAAATTTTGGTCGGTTAACGTGATTTGAACAGATTTGAAATATTTTTCATGACCAGTCTGTTTTTAGCCAGCCGGTGTGTTAACCGTTGAAATGCGTCACTTTTTGTAAGAAATGTAGAAATCTCATTGCTTTTGTGCGTGGTTTATACTCATTAGCAACGCCTTGAGAAAACAGTAGGGGAAATAAATATAATGCCTTGCAGTTATACTTAAA
The DNA here is from genome assembly GCF_036669935.1 of Montipora foliosa. Lineage (NCBI taxonomy): Eukaryota > Metazoa > Cnidaria > Anthozoa > Scleractinia > Acroporidae > Montipora > Montipora foliosa. Next base: position 4,499,066 of record NC_090872.1, on the reverse strand, counting down.
ATTCGTGACAATTCGTATTCGAAGACGCACGGTTTACAAACAGGAAGTGGGTTTCTTGCAACCGGAAGTAATTTGCTCTATTACTATTTTGCTCCTCTTATACCACATTCTTGTTTGCTTTCCCAAAACGTTTAGGGAACTGTACTCTGACATATTTTTCAAAGAAGGGTCCATATAGTTTATCGTATGGGTCACATCTGATCACACCTTTGTTGTGGCTTTTACCAACGAACAGCGTGACAACTTCCCTTTTAAGGCCTTGGACACCTTTCTTGATCCTAAAGATTGTTACTAATGAAACTCCTACTTCCTCAGCAACATCTTTAGCTTTGCCGTTATGATCTTGCACCTGTAATAAAATATACGCTCCTAAAGCGTCGTCAACATGACTATTATGTACCATTTCCAGTTGTTTTGATAATGAACCTCAATGATGACGTAACATTGTTTTTCTTTATTAGGGTTAATTAACTCTAATTGTCAATCGAATACCATGACCACATGCCTACGACTGATATATTTTCTTTTTTGTACTTACAGAACTCATACATACAGGCGTTTAGTGTTCTTGGGCAAAATGATCTCCAGACAATCTTGGACAAAAAGGGTTGAGAATATTAAAAACAGGGGTTATTGTGCGCACTACGTCCTCAATATCGCACATTATTAGCGATCCCCCTCCCACCTACAACCAATGTTGATAAGCCCAGGTTCGACATGCTTTGTTTCGTCTAGCAACATTGATCAGGGGGGGTGGGGGCAAAAAGAGAGCTTATTTTTCATACTCGTGATCGGAGTTTTGTCCAAAAGCAGAGTTTTCTCAACAATTTTGTCCACGATTGTAGGTACGCAATGCGTACATGTGGATAGCCACTTCGACACCCTGCTACAGTGGAGTGTTTTTAATTAGTACGATGTCGTTGTCATTCCGGTTCTCACTATTCACTAATCT
>NC_090872.1:4465614-4480614 GCF_036669935.1 Montipora foliosa | reverse complement strand
CCTGTTTGGGCTTTAATATTTTCTGAAGAAAAAGAACTTATCGGTCTCTTTAAAAGCAACGACAACATCTGTCGTGACACTACTTGAGAATCGTTTTGAACCTTTAAGAAATTCGGAATATAATTAAAGCTAATCGTCTAACACAAATTGCAGTCACTCTTCCAGTCTATTTGCAAAGTGTCTGGATAAATTCACTTGCAAAAAACGCTTACCTGGCTTCACTTTTACAGACATGCCCCTTTCCTACAATCCCTTAAAAGTGAGGTAACATTAGAAACTTTAGCCCCAGCGATAAATTGGTCGCAAGTGCGTCGTTGTGAGTTAGATATACACAGGTCGATTAATACCGTACGTGACGAGGTCATTGTAGTTGGTTGGTCATGACTGACTTGGAATTCAGTTGTTTTCTCGTGCAGATTCGTCTCCTTGATATTGCAGAGAATGATTATGATAAAACTTGTATGAGAACCTCAATGGCATGACTTGTTTACTGAATATTTACGCAAACGGGTGAATTTTCGGCGGGAACGTGGACATATCACAATTGGTCGTTTATTCGGATTCGGATTCGTCTCCTTGATATTGCAGAGAATGATTATGATAAAACTTGTATGAGAACCTCAATGGCATGATTTGTTTACTGAACCTCAATGGCATGATTTGTTTACTGAATATTTATTCATACCCAGTGCCCCAGTGTAAATGGCTCACGTATTTTGTAAATGATTGATAAGGACGTCCAACACGGTCCGTTTTCGCCGCCAATCCGCTAAATTGCTAGAAGATTACTCACGGGCACTCTTTCCCTTTCTCTATCAGTATTATTATTTATTTTTTTTTGTTGCTTTCTCAAACAGCACAGATTCATGGTGGCATCCATACTGCATATATATCCAAAGATAGGACAGGGATGGAGTGGGTTATCCTTCCGGCAAGGACTATTGTTTTGGCAACTTGGGAAATAAAATATTTCAGCTTTCTTGGAGCCCTTAAGGACTTAGGGGTTTTTTATGGCACCCGTAGCTGTAGATCACATGAAAAAGTAAGTCTTTATGGACTCACACTGAATTGCTGACCCTTAACTCTGGTTTCGGTAATAAGAAGCAACCTAGGCGGTAATCGCCCTGGAGGGCCATTATGCATGCTGTAGGTCATAAGGTAAGTCGTCTCAAGTCCTAGTGCCCACTCGTACCTGCTGGAGCTTAAATTGGTTACTTCTCTTCTTTCCTGGACAGGATAATAATCACCTGTGCCCATTTATACATCTGGGCGGAGAGAGGCACTGTTAAAGAAAATTGCGTTCCCAAGACGACATGTCAACGCCCTAGTAACTTGGGGCCCGTTTCCGAAAGTCCCGAAAACTTTTCGGGCCCGAAAAGCCATTTGTGAAACTGCCAAACACTTGTTTTGTTTTAGAAAGCCGGTCTTTTAACGTGTCTTCAAGGTAACAAAAAGAAATATGACTGTGAAGTTTGACGACTTAATTCCTCTCCGTTCATGAGATACAAAGGGCATTGTGACACCCGAAAATGGCCCGTAAAGTTTCGGGACTTTCGAGAAACAGGCCCCTGCAGGACCGCCCGATCCAGAGTCTAGCCCGCTAACGCGCTATGCCAGTTCCTTTTTGTGTAGAATCCGAATGTAATGAGGACTTTAATCTTTCCTAAATCAACAAAATGCATCGGGGAAGAAATAAATGGCCAGCACTTTCAAAAGAAAGTGGACACCTTGCCGGCTGCTTTGTTTATTTGCGAAAAAAGAAACTCTCTGCGATCTATTAATTAAAGTAATTAAATCTATTCAGTCTGTAAGCGAATTTGTTTCATTTGAGTCCATTTGAGTGCTTTTGAAAGGCAGAGTAGCGAAAGTCTGGATTTCACAATTTAGTCTCTTGGAAAATCAAAACCATGAGTATACGGTGCACCTTTTGGAAAGAAGTTGACATATGTGGGGCACGAGATAACAAGCCGTCAGAGCCTGCTGTGACTCTCCATTAGCGACCTTAGATCGAGATTTTAAGCCCTGCTAGTCAAAGTAGGCGGTGCTGGTAATAAACTGACTGCGTCACACAGAGTTGACAATTTTCCTGAATGGAAGTTAATGGCGTCTCAAAAGATGAATTAACGACCAATTGTGATATGTCCACGTTCCCGCCGAAAATTCACCCGTTTGCGTAAATATTCAGTAAACAAGTCATGCCATTGAGGTTCTCATACAAGTTCTATCATAATCATTCTCTGCAATATCAAGGAGACGAATCCGCACGAGAAAACAACTGAATTCCAAGTCAGTCATAGCCAACAAACTACAATGACCTCGTCACGTACGGTATTAATCGACCTGTGTATATCTAACTCACAACGACGCACTTGTGACCAATTTATCGCTGGGGCTAGTTTCTAATGTTACCTCACTTTTAAGGGATTGTAGGAAAGGGGCATGTCTGTAAAAGTGAAGCCAGGTAAGCGTTTTTTGTAAGTGAATTTATCTAGACACTTTGCAAATAGACTGGAAGAGTGACTGCAATTTGTGTTAGACGATTAGCTTTAATTATATTCCAAATTTCTTAAAGGTTCAAAACGATTCTCAAGTAGTGCCACGACAGATGTTGTGGTTGCATTTAAAGAGATCGATAAGTTCTTTTTTCTTCAGAAAATATTAAAGCCCAAACAGGTGGGTTATAGTACTACTGAATGGAACTACAAAGCTTGCTTATATCCTGATTTAATTAGCGCTTCATTACTACGGGCCACAGACGTGATACGTTGAACGAGTTGAACAAAGGAGATAAACTTAACATTGCAGTTTGGACGAAAAAGATGCAATTTTGCATTGTGATTTACCGGTAAGAGATGTGTTGTTAGGTAAATAAAGAGTTTTCGCAGCGGCTCTGTTGTCCGTAATTTTCAAGACTTCTTCCAAGAAATTTATAACCGCTGTCGGACCACTATCAGATCGGTCCTAAAACAATCACATAAAAATTTCTGATTAACGGCAAGTCTTTTCGGTGACAATTAACTTCAGAGTCTCTTTTAACCATAACTTGGAAGGAAAAAAGATAATCAAAATTAAATGGCTGATTTTTGCAGACACGCTTTTTTGAAACTTTAACCGGAAGTGGCCTGGTTAGCCATCTTCTCGTAAGTTTTTTTCTTAGTAAAAAGCCTCAACCTTAGTATTTTTTTCTTGATATTACTAAACTAAGGGCTGAACTTTGCAGGGATACTAAGACCTCAAGATATAAAACATGGGCATTGAAAATATTTGGTCTGAAAAACAGGCCATTTCCGGTTGTTTCCCATATGCTTCAAATATGACCAAGTTGTGATAACAGCCACAGGCTAGCGAAAAATTTCCATGAGCTAATGTTCTTACCCATAAAAGCCTAAGGATAGGGCTTTACAAAGATGATTTTGTTTTTGCCTGAAATTAATTTCATGTTGCTAAAAAATATTTTTTTTTTTCTAAACCAACAATTCTTCGTTTACAATAAAATTATGCTCTTCTTGCCGTGAAATTTGTCCCTAGTTTCGCGAGGCCACTTGGCTTGACTGCAACAACTATAAAGGCTGACAGCATGTTATGCGACCTATTACATTAAAACTCTTTGGTTCAGAGTTTTCCGTAGCCACTTTTCTAACAAACGGAGCAGCGTAACCGGGACCTCCATGACCAGACCGTAACGACTTGCTGTCGATTGATATATTACCCAGCCTGCCCCTGCTTCTTGTTCGAGAGCACGAGTGCATTGATCGCAGGAGAGCTGGCTTCCTTGTACTGGCTTGTCCTTGGCTTCTCCTCTGTTACGAAAAACGATGTTATTGATTTTACAAAATCATAATTTAAAACCATAAGCCTGGATTACACTCGGACACAAAAACAGGGCACTATTTGTTGTCCATGCCCTTAGACACCTCTTAAAACAATACAATGTGTGTAGGTGTACAGGAAAATTTCAGACTGCCGTAGCAGAACTTTACTCTGATAATCTCTCATTACACAGTTATATACACAGATTAATCCCTTACTCCAGGGAATTACACGGAGAAATTCCTCGACATATGTCTTCTGGGAATATGATCAAAGTATTCTTATGAATAAATATGTTACGCATATTAAATAGACCATTTTCATGCTAGATCCAGTCCAGCCGTTAGAATACGAAACTAGCCTTTTATAGATATTGATAAAACATTAAATATCAAACATTTGAAATCAACCTAAATACTATTAGTATTAAAAACACTACACCTTCACTCAGCTCTTCATCGGACTCTTCCTCCTCGAAAATAAACAAAAGTACGATGAATTTACACAATGTCAAAAAAGGACACGTGTGGCTCACAATTTTTTTTTTTAATGGGACATGTTCAGTAACAAGATATTTCATAAAAAAAAACATTACTAAAACTCGCAGGCGTTTTACGCAATGTAAGTAATTGCCAAGTTAATTGCCGAGATAACTGTCATTCTCAAGGGAAGTAAGGATGGCCCTGTGGTAACACTCATGCCTCCCACCTCTGCGGACCCGGGATCGCATCCTACGTTCGTATTATGTGGGCTGAGTTTCAATTAATCTCAATCTTATTCCGAGGGTTTTTGTCCGGGCCCTCCGGTTTTCCTCCCTCTGCAAAATCAACTCCCAACTTACAACTTATTCCATCTGGCTGTGGTGCTGTGCTCCATGCTCTGCATTGGTCGTGTTCAGGGGCCGAACGACTCGCCTGCTGCACAGCTCATTCGGTCCTCGTTGAGCTGCGCCCTTAGCAATTCAGTCTCTGACTGGGAGAAACGGCGAGTAGCAAGCCACAAATCATTATTATTATTATTATCATTATTATTATTGTTATTATTATTATTATTATTATTATTATTATTATTATTATTATTATTATTGGAGACTTTATTGAAATATCCTCAAATGATGTTACAACCTTTGCAGACCTGTAGGCCTGGGCAATGGTGCTCATGTAACTATCTTATAAAACCTTGTGACTATGGTAAATCTTACAACCCACTCATGTACACCATTTGGCTGATCGTATTTATATTTTTATTGTATTCTTTTAATAACAATAATAATAATAATGATAATAATAATAATAATAATAATAATAATAATGATGATGATGATGATGATGATAATGACGATGAGGATAACGATAATAATAATAATAATAATAATAATAATAATAATCCGTATCAGTATCTTATTTGCATTGTTTTTTAAATTTATTTTTCTTTTTCATCGTTTAAAAGGATCATTCTATGAATTTTGCTACTTTTATTTCTTAGTTTTACAATATTACACCTTAATTTGGTCTGTCAATCTTGTGGGCTAGCCAGCACAGCAAGCATCCCCATATACAATGTCGTGAGTGACAGATGGTATTCAGAAGCTTTGCGATATCCAGCATCCACTGTCCATGAATTAATCTCAAGCGTAACTACTTACTAATGGATTCATCTTCAATGGTTAGCGTATGACGCACCCTGCACGCCAAAAGTTCACGTTTCTTTAAAAACAGTCTTCACATCGTAACCTTACCAGGGAAGGGGTAGAGGGCATTGCTGGCTCTGGTGGCGGAGTTCTCGGTGGCGAGGAAACAGGCGAGTCACCAAATTCGGGAATTGGTGTTCGGACAACGCAACTGAACTAGCCATGGACAATCTCCTTGGTGTGGAGGACGGAGAGAAATAAACTTCGGTTGGCGCGAAAGAAAGGCTGTCTGACATTGAGCTAATTGACTACATGAAAAGTAAGGAAATGAAAATTCCAATAAAAAAGACAAAAGAGAGAGAGAGTTTAACAACCACATCGGTAAGAAATAAGCGGCATACCATAATACATATTTTGTGATTACTCCAAGCTTTTCGAATTGTGCAATGTACATGTCATGCCTTAGTTTTATTTTTGGGAAAACGAATTTCAAGCTAATTCAATTTCGATTTTTCCTTTGTTTCAGATCATGATAATCAGAATTTAAGACAAAGAACAATCAAAATTGAACTGGTTTGAAAAATCTTGAACCATAAAAACAAAAAAAAAACCGAACCACAACTTACACATGCACGAAGCTACCTATGGCAGGATTAGTCCAAAAGGTTTTAAACGACGGATCAAATATTGCTGGTCACGACGATAAACTAGTTGCTTAGCAATCGAAAGGGCAACTGAAAATCAACGATCTCCTTAATACCGTTAGGATGCTCTACCCATTGAGCTACTAGAACTCCTGAGGGTCCAGTTCCCTGACCAGAGGCCCGTTTCTCGAAAGTCCCGAAAAGTTTTCGAGCCCGAAAGGCCATTTGTGAAACTGCTATCCGCTGATCTTCTAAGATGTAATCAAGATAACAAGAAGCAGGAAGTTTGTATCTCAAGTTTGTTTGTTGCGATACAGAGGGAATTTTGACACCCGAAAAAGGTTTCGGGAGTTTCGGGACTCCAGGAATCTGATTTTTCAATTCGCCTTCCACCCGTTGCCAAGCAACTGGTTTATCATCCTTCCCAAAGGCACATTACACATTCAAACAACAATAGTTGCAATTACACCTCACGATGTATCGTCTGTCATCCTAACCTGGAACTTGCTCATTTTTCACCTTTTTTTTTGTGATAAAATACATGCCGGAGGTGAACGCTGCGCAAGTGGAGAAGCACGCGTCTATTTTCTACATTAAGCCAAGTGTTTCGCCTCGTTGCCATTAAATTTGTTGTTGTCATCGCCAAAACTCCATATTTGAACCTCCAATCGTGACACAAAAACACAGACCTCTTTATCTTCCTGTTGGTTTTGTTGCTCAAGGTCTGGTGGTGGTCTTCTTTCCATGAACCACGACGTCTTTAACTGCAGGTTTGGAAAGGCACCTGTAACGAATGACGATTGCTTCACCCGAAACACGCCCGAAAAGTTCCGGGACTTTCGAGAAACGAGCCCCGAAGAGAGAGAGATACCAAAAAACAGGCGCAAAGATGCAGGAAAGATGAACCTGTACCATTTGTTTCTCGAACAATATCGCTGAGCTCACGAGATTTTTTTTTTTTTAACTTTTATTACAGGCATTTACCACAATCACTTAAAAGCTATGCATTTTGAAATCAGTACCGAAGTACTTCAGATCCACAAAACAGACCCAAAACAAATGTCACTTTCTGAACTGAACATCTATGCTACCCAGGCCCCAAGTACTGCACTTTCGCTTTCGTTAGTCCCACGAGGACCGGGAACATTGCATTGTGTAAGACGTAAGGAACCGTCGCTTGGAGTTTTGATGGACTGCACCAAATCTTAACCTGCAATGTTGGACACGGGGCGAAATGTACCAACAATGTGTGCTAATATACCGCATTGAACGAGAAGAATTGACGATATGACATCTTTCATCTCCCAACCCCAGAGGGAGCGAATTTTCCCTCGCTGTCTCTGGTATGGCGAGATGAAAGACACTGGGAACAAGGATCACCATACTGAACGGCCAATCATATCGCACGTGGTAGTTTGGAAAGATCAGGTATTTCAAGAGTAAGCTATCTAACAATGCAAAAAATAATTTAGCTTCACATTTACTCGAATTGATGAGGAGCGTTTTTGGAGTACAAAGTATAGTAATCGAGGAAATGGTTATGAAACCTTAAACCCTTCAAAAGCGAAAACAATGTTGTGGCAATCGATGTTGAATTGACTGTGACCCTGCACAATCTTTTGTTTTCGCTTCGCACGAGTTTGAAAAATTAGATGCGCAAAAATTTTAATCCAAACATTTGATTGGTTATCTTCTCGAAAGAAGGTGTGTTTTGTGCAGGTTCAAGACCAAAAATACGGACAAAAACATGAAACAAGGAACTTGTCGAGTTTCATAACCATCTCGATGCATTAACTATGTGCAAAGGCAAAGAAAAGTGAATAATCAGATCTTTACAAATATAAAAAACAGAAACGAGCAAACCTCTTGAAATGCATCATCATCCAGATTGTCATCTGCAAAAAGCAGACGGTAAGCCATCCTTCATGGGGTAAACTGTGAGAAAAAAGGCCAAAGTCATTTCATTTGGCATATAGTTGTTTTGTCAGCTCTTAAGCTGTCTGGCGGCATTAACTAAAACATCATTAACAGGAAAAAGAGGGTTCGTGAGAGTTTGCCGATGCAGTGACAGAGAAAGGTGGAAGACCATGGCCAGCCAACACACTGAACACTGCAAGACGGATGCCACCTGACCTAACTCCTTACTCTTACGCATCTTCCAATGAAGCAGGATACAAAGCTGTAAAGAGTTAGACTTAGTCATAACTCGACTATCAGATGATGTAGTTCGAGACTCTCCTCGTGTAGATAGTTACATCTCAGACCATGGGGTTGTTCTTTTCAAGTTGAATAGCGTAAAACCTTCTCTCTCTGTCAAGACTGTTTCGTATAGAAAGTATAAAGCTATTAATATTCAGGATTTTCAGTCTCACTTGGCTAAATCTGACTTATGCACAAACCATCCGAACTCTCTTGATGAACTAGTTTCTTGTTATGATAAAACTTTGAAAGCAACATTAGACAAACACGCACCGTTGTTGACCAAGACAGTTGTGGTAAGACCTCGTGTTCCGTGGTTTAATGAGGAAATAAGGGAAGTTAAACGGGAAAAAAGAAGAGCAGAGAAGAAATGGCGAAAGACGAAAAGTGCTGTTGATCTCACTATCTTTAAAGCAAAAAGAAACGCTGTAGTATCATTGATGAACAAAGCACGAAAGGAATTCTACACTAATTTTATTGAGGAAAATAGTTGTGATCAACGGAAACTGCTAAGGCTAGTTAGTGTTTACTTAATTGTAAACCTTCAACGCTGTACCACCTGATATTGATGAGAAACAATTCGCGGAGGATATAGGAAAATTCTTTTTCAGAAAGTTTTGGATATAAGGAATCGATTGGATAATATTCATTCTAGCTGTGAACATGAGACGTCGATACCTTATGTGGCTCCTACGGTTCAATATATACGTAAATTTGATAAACTTACAGAGAATGACGTGAAGTCGATAATGCAGCGGTCCTCCCTAAGGTCATGTTTATTGGATCCTATGCAACCTTGGCTGGTTAATCAATTTGATGTTCTGCTTCCTGTTCTCACTACGCTAATAAACACCTTTTTACAATCCGGTGAATTCCCAAAAGCATGGAAGGAAGCCTTGGTATTACCACTTCTGAAGAAGCCTGGCCTGGATTGTCAATTAAAAAAAAATTCGTCCTGTCTACAACTTACCATTTACGTCGAAGTTAACTGAGCGGGCTGTCTTTCAACAGATTCTAAAGCATATGTGCACTAATAATCTGTATCCGCCTTATCAGTCATCATAGAGACGATTCTTCAATACTGAAATATCTTTATTAAGAGTCAAAAATGATATCCTATTGAACATGAACAAGCAACATATTACTTTACTAAATTTGTTAGACCTCAGTTCTGCTTTCGATACAGTTGACCATGACATCTTGTTGAAGCGACTCAGCTCTAAGTTTGCAGTATCTGGAACAATAATTGAATGGTTGCGTTCGTATCTTGACGAAAGATGCTAACGTATCTTAATTAATACAACACAATCTAGTAGCTTTAAGTTGAACTTTGGAGTACCTCAAGGTTCGTTTCTCGGTCCGCTGCTCTTTACTGTTTATGCTAGTAAACTATTTGATGTAGTTAAACATCACCTACCAACGATACATTGCTATGCGGACGACACACAACTCTATGTCTCGTTTAGTCCTAATGATGACACTGGTCAAGACGAAGCTGTTGCAGCTGTGCAAAGATGTGTTGATCATATCAGATCGTGGATGACTACTGATAAACTTCTTCTTAACGATGACAAGACTGAGTTTGTTGTGATTGGCACCAAACAACAGCTCGCCAAAGTTCAACTTAACAACATTACTATTGGTCAGTTTGAAATAACACCTATGTCATCTGTTAGGAACTTGGGAGTGTGGTTTGATTCCACATTGTCAATGAACTCACATATCAACAAGATTTGTTCATTAGCATTCTACTACTTGTGTAATATTAGGAAAATTAGAAAGTACTTGTCTAGAGAATCTACTGAAAAGCTGATTCATGCTTTTGTTAGTAGTCGTATAGACTATTGTAATAGCCTTCTTTTTGGCCTACCAGCCTATCAAATACATAAAACCCAAAGGGTCCAAAAGGCTGCAGCCAGATTAATATATAACGAATCTAAGTACTGCAGAATAACACCATTATTGTATAATTTGCACTGGCTGCCTGTTACATTCCCCATAAAATATAAGATTCTACTTTTTGTATATAAGGCTATAAAGGGTTTTGCTCCAGGGTATATAACAGAGCTTATTAATATCAAGAATGAGGGTAGATATAGGTTACGTTCCAATTCGAATGGAATCTTACTTAAGTATGTTAATTTTAAAACGTGTAAGACATTAGGAGATAAATCTTGTATGGTAGCTGCTCCAAATTTATAAAACAATTTGCCTCTCGAAGTTAGGAGAGCGCCAAACATTGATAATTTTAAGAAGTTACTTAAAAAAGTTTTATTCAAAAAAGCTTTTTTAAACATATAGCTAAGATCTAATAAGGTTATATTTTAAATTATCTCTTATATCGATAGTCTTTAAATTTACTGTTGTTTAATTATTTATATTAGTATATTTAGCAATTATTGAATGAGGCTGAGTAGGATATAAATAATTCTGCAGGTCGCGGAGGGTGTTATCCACCAAGGCCGAAGGCCGAGGTGGATAACATCCTCCGAGATCTGCAGAATTGTTAATATTCTACGAAAGCCGAAATCAATAATTGCTTTATCATTCATTCAAAATATTTTCAAACTCTTAAAGGAGAAAATGATCTTTATTTTTAACAATTTCGCACCCTCCAACAAAAATAACACAATCTCGTCCCCAGCTTTTTTCGGTCAACGGTTCAATAATCTGCAGCGGGCTGCACTTTTGACGTCATTGATTCAATATGACGAAGTTTCTTTCCAAATTTGGTGAACAGCAGCTGGTTATGGTGAATTATGCGTGTGGTTTTAACCAATCAGAAACGGGGAAATATTTTGAACGAATAATAATAGTAATTTTTATGACTTTTAAGTTAGCGGAAATGAAAATAACCCAATTGATATTTGCGCTTTATAAGTGAAATAAATTATTATTATTATTATTAATATTATTATTATTAAAGATAACGGAAAAAAACGTAAATTACAAAAAAAAATCAATGCTTATTCTTAGAGGAGCTGATTTACAGCCACTCCTGTTGAATAATCTAAAAGAAACCATGCAAACGAGATATCAGAGTGAAAAACCCCAGCTAGAAGAAGGCAACGGGTTGGCTAATAAGCTTAGCAGAGTTAAAGGGGATATGTCAGGTTATTTTAGGGTGTTTAGGAGAACTTTATTTAACCACGAGTTTAAAACTCAAACATGGTAATGTGAAATTCCTTTACTGATAAAATGATCATTACATCACAAACAAGGTGATTTTGAGCCAAAACGACCATTATAGAGGCGATTTGAAAAACGTAGGGCCGACTTTTTTCAAGATTACCCAAATGCAATCCGTTTCGATCTTGTCCATTTGTATCCAACCACGCTTCCTTTTCCTCTTGCAGTAGTTCTTTTATGATGTTGAACAGTTTTCAGTGGTTATTGCAATTTTCGGGTATTTTGGGTGTCATGAAATTACATCATTTTGCGTGACATAGCCTCTTTAAATTCACTGAAGACAACTACAGGCAGTGGCCTGCATGAGATTGATTTGAACCCGGGGCATTCGCATGCAAATCAAGCACCCTAGCCGATGGACAAAGGAGTTCTCGTAGAATCGCATACTTATGAAGAATAAATTAACTAATCATTGGAATTGATTATCACCTATAATAATTATAAGTAATACTTATAGTACTCTGCATACATCTCATTTAACAAATTATGCTTTTCCGCAAGGCATGCTTTTTGACCTTATAACACCTTATAATTTTTAATTGAAAGTTGACATAAGTTTATAATTATGCAGAATAAATTACCTAATAATTGGAAATTATATCTGCCCACATATTGATTGTCCGTCATGATTATTGCAATTAGTACTCTGCATACATCACAATCAACATAATTATGCTTTTCTGCAAAGCATAATTTCTTTGACCTTTCAACGGAGGTTAAAAGAGAAACCAATTGAAAGATATTTAGTTTTTTCCCCTACCTTTTGCGTTTAGAAATATAAAGATATGCTGTATAAAACCAATGAGAATGTCCCCTAAAAACAAATTGGAGTCAGAGCATCATATCTACTATGAAATAGAGCGGTAATTTATTTGCAATTTGGGCAAAACTTTTCAAAACAAGTTTCCTTGAAGTTGACAAGCTGTTCTTCCACTGGACATTGTGCATTGCTGCATTGCTACCTGTGTCTATAGAGAATGATTTCAAAGCATCTATACACTCCGAGCTATGTAGCCACCAGGAAGATGATAAGCAGCGAGGTACGAGGTGATTAAATGACTGAAATAGGCGTCTTTCTCAGTCTCGAATGGTCATGGGGCTCAAGTCCCATTCAAGCCTTGTTTTACCTTCTTTTAGGGTTCCTCTGCAACTGTTTAAATTTCGCACAACTTCAATGATCATTCGTTCGCTCTAAGAATCATATATCTCACAATCAAAGATGAGATAATCGATAAATAGTTGCGACCACGCAAATGTTTACTCCCAACTGACATTGTAATTGGTTGACATCGCCGTCCATACTGATTGACTACATGCAATTATGTCCAGAAACGCACGTTTTAAAATAAACGCCTAACATCAAATGTCCCTTTAAGTCTAAGCATGCACTACCATTTTTCAACAACATGGTAAGTGTAAGGGTTAACGTTATGCCTTGGTGTGTGTAAATGCAGCTGTTGATCTTTTCTGAAGGACTGCTGTTTTGGGCACACGATGTGAAGTTAAAGGAAAGGAAAGGAACGGAAAGGAAAGAAAAGGAAAGGACAGGAACTTTATTTCAGTGTCTAGTCGTTCTAGCGCTGGAGCACTAACTGGGGACAATGTAAACTGAAATTAACAATGAATGCAAATCAAGAGAAATGATGGTTTTTGAGGAGAAGGGAAACCGGAGTATACCCAGAGAAAACCTCTCGGTACAAAGTAGAGAACCAACAGACTCAACCCACATATGACGCCAAGTCTGGGAATCGAACCTAGGCCACACTAGTGGGAGGTGAGTGGTCTCACCACTGCGTCATCACTGCCACCCCAGTTGACAGTATTTCCAAACGTGTGCTATGTCGACGTTGGAGAGAAGAGCAAGGGAACACTTCAAGAGGTATGGGGTCACAGGGTCCAGAGAAACCCACACTGATTGCTAGTATTTTGGGCCACAAAGTAAGTGACATTAACTAAAAGTAGAAACAGTGAATCCACGAAAAAGTTTTCATGAAATAACAAATTTACTTGTACTTCTAAAAGAGAAAAAGAAATACAATTTAAACATAATTACAGCATGTTAATCATTTTTCTTTTAAGCTACTGTAGCTAATGATTTAGAATTACGACGTTTTGAAAATGTAGTGCATGCAAGCTGTTTATGATAATGAAAAGCAGAAGCATAATTATCATCTGATAATCTGATAAAGCTCAATGAAGATTCCAGCTGACAATGAAGGTCTGGGATGAAGCCAGAATCCTTGAAATATTCCACATACTGATTGCAGTCCATATATTATAAAGTTACCTGGTACTAGAAGATCTGTACATTGGTTCCACGTGAATCAGCGAAAGGTTCCGGCAATTCTGCTTTTCTCTTCTACTTGAATAAAAGCAGAAAAATTAACTTTCTGCATTTATTTTTCATAGAAAAAAATGCAAATTTTTTGCCTTTTTTGTTAAGGCTAGTCGATCAGGTGAAAAGTTAAAAAAAAGGTACCTTTTTAGAGAAAAAAAGGCGGGTATTTTAAGCTTTCGTGTGAAAATATTTTGACGTCAATATTGTTCACTTTTCATGCATTTCTCACTTTATCAAACAAACTTTAAAGCGCGAAAAATGTGTTTTTTTTTCAGTTTGAAGCGATCTCTTCAAAAGCGCAAAAAAGTACCTTTTTTTTTCAGTTTGTGGCGATCTCTTCAAAAGCGCGAAAAAGGTACCTTTTCTGCGGTTAAAAACGTTCGTATAAAAAGAGCAAAAAAGGAACGCTTTTTTGCGGTTGGAAGCGATGTTCTGATAAGTGCGAAAAAGGAACCTTTAAAAATAAACGACGTTCTCAAACTATATTTGAAAGCCGTTTCAAATTATCCTGATTGACAGATGTCAACAGTTTAGCGCCATTTGTTTTGCTTGAATTGACTGACCCACTAGTTAAGAGACAAATATGGCGGAATATATGGAAATCAATGTTACTTAAATAAGGAATCTCATTGAAGACAATTAAACGTACAAACATGTCAGTGAAATTCTCAGACAAAACTTTCCAGAAGTAACAAGAGGCTTTTCAGAAAGAAACGTGCGATTGTTTTGTGCTAAATATGGGATAAGACGACTGAACGAATACGAAGTGGATTCCATCGTTCAGGATTGCGTGAACGAGGTGAGCTTGTTTTTGTTTTTGCATTTTTTGTACCATTTTGTTTGAATAGGGACGTTCCATTTTTATTCGTATCTCCCCCTATGGACGAGCAGATTTCTACCACCTCACTTTTTTGTCGGAAAAGAACTTTTCCTACCCCATCATTTTTGTTGGTCCCTTTGAAAACGGATTCCTACTAGTTGTCTGCCGAGGATACTCACCCAGGGGAGGGAGAACGGCATAAAAAATGGAACGTCCCATACGTTTTCATGTATGAACGATTGTCTGAATATGTGTCTTTAAACTTTAGGTTGGCCCGACGTACGGACGCACAATGATGACAGGTTATGTCCGCAGCAAAAGCTTAGGTTTAAGCGGCAATCAAGTTTCAAAATCGCTGAGACGCGTGAAT
>NC_090872.1:4438114-4450614 GCF_036669935.1 Montipora foliosa | reverse complement strand
TGAAGGCTCCTGGTCATGGTTTCCTGTCCCATATGATGTCTGCACTCTTGAAATGTTTTTACTGTATTTGTTGGTTTCAGCATGTTAATAGCTGCTGCAACATCAATTATAGCTACATCTATTGGTGTCGGGGCACTGGATCGAGGCTGCGACAGTGATTGAATGCAGTCTGTCAGGTCGGATTTCTTTCCTGGAAGACGAAGCTTTCCACTTTGTGATATTGATGGTGGCAACTTTGGTTTTTATGTTCAAAAATATCGTCCAAGTCTTCCTCTCTAGTTTGACACGAGATAAACAGCCGTGAGAAAAGTGCACAGTCACTCTTTAAAGATGAGATTTGCTGCTTGTGTTTGGATGGCTCTTTCTGGCGAGGACTTCTGAACAATGGAAGCTTATTCTTCTTAGTATAATCATGCATGTTCTTTGCTTTTTTTTCACTTAATCTCTCCTTGACAAACGTTTCGAACTGTTCCCGTCGAGGTGTTTCGACCTCTTCTACCCTTTTAAGTACAGAAGCATCGGCTAGATCTTTTGAGTCAAGAACGAGAAGATCTCCACTTTCATCAGTGAACGGGTTTCCCATGACATCAATGGCCGAGATTAAAGACTTCACATCCTTAGCGAAAGATATCTGGGTGCTTTTTTCCTCTTCGGGATGCTTTGTAGACCCAGGTTTCATTCCCTCGTCTGTGTCTGAGGAAGCTTCAAATTCTGTTATCAACCCTGCAACGTCTGGACCAGAAATCATCCAGCGCTGTAGAGCGGCAGGATTTTCTGTCAGTCAAACAGCTCCCCCGTCACCCTTCACCAAAGCATTATTCTGTTCATGTGCTTGGTCAATGGCGATGGAAGAAAACACTTTAGCAGTCTTCTGTACTGTAAATTCACCATTGAGAAGTTGCAAATAGGCAGGCGCGTAGCGTGGTCCTTTTTTCAAGTACGCACAAGTACATATGATCTAGAAACCTAAGTAAACTAAGCGAAAAATACTGCGTTCTTTATTTCTTGTTCGAAATAGTTGTGTGAATACAAGCAAAGAACAAAGCGTCTTGCCCTTATTTGGAGCAACCTTGGCGCAAACAAAACACTGTTTTGGTTGTGCTAGCTTGACTGGAATTGTCAACAACGTTCTCGCTCCTTTGTCAAGAACGTTCTTGGAACGTCGCTCCTTTGCAACTTCGCCTTTTTGTTGCACGCTGACCAAACAACATTGCATTGCTTAGTGTGAAAAAAAGTACAATGCAAAACTAGGTGAGAACATGGTATAGCTTTTGTTTTAGTTTTTAGAATTTAATCAAAGTGGTCTTTCCATAAGGAAATCTTGGTTGCGTACAAGTAAAAGTTAAAAATAGAAACAATTGCTTAAAATTTCAAAATTTTCTGGTCATTTCAAGTACGCACGTGCGTATTTGCGTATAGGACGCTACGCGCCTGGTACAACAAGTGCTCTCGACATTGATAGACAGTGGTAACTATTTATTTATTTAACTAGTGGCCACTGCTTTTCCGAACTTGGCAAAGGTAGCTGCGATTGTAAACGTATTACCGGTGACAACTGCCACTGTTAAACCTTCCTTCAGCGCCATGAAGCAAATTAAAACAAGGCTCCGCGGTAGGCTCGGTGCGGATGCACTTGAATACACCATGCGCATTTCCATCAAAGGTTCTGACCAGTTGTCAGATGATGTCCTGGAGTCAGTGGTTGATCATTACAAAAGTTTAAAGAAGCGCAAACTGGCTTTGTGATTTAATTCAATTTCAATTCAACTTTTTAGCGAAGGAAAGTACATTTAGATCAGGGAGATTTTCCAAAGATCAACTGACATGATTTGTTTACCAGTATTTGTTTTCACATTCGATTAGACACATTGTCAGTTAACAGTTATCTAGAATTTTGCAGTAGTTACGAGCATTGGTAAGAAATGGAAAAGTTCCGTTGTTGAGTTTATTGCCTTTGTTGAGTTTGTTTGTTTTATTCACGTACTGACAAGTCAACGAGTATGTATAAATATTTTAAGTAAATTAGACGTGTCGGGAAACTCTTCTGTTCACGTTAGCAAATATCTGAGCTAAGTGTAACATTGTCAGAGCTTGATCACGACTAAAAAATAAAATAAAATAAAATACCTCTGTGACAATTCTCAAAAATGTGTCTCAAAATGAACCAGATTGTATCTCAGCGAAAATTCATTTCAAAAAATTTCCGGGGGAACATGCCCCCGGACCCCCCTAGGAAGCTGTGGCCTGCGGCCACTCGGGACTTATCCCCCAAACGATAAATCCTACTTAGAACCTTGAGAAGGCATCATACTATTTACAAATTGACTTAAAACGTTAAAAGAACTTGTTAAAGCTTAGTTTAAATCTCCAATTTTAAGCCTTTCATCTTTGATAACGAGCCAGTTATTAACCATCAAAAACTGATAAATTCTTGGCTGGCAAAAGCGCTAATGATCTGATGAATTTTTTGTAACATTCTATTTTTTTACAGCGTTCAAATTTTCCAGCGATAGCTCAATATGCGATGTACTTTCAATATTCAGTACTTTATTTTCGGCTGATTGATTAGAAAACGAGAGCCCTATTCTAATGACGCAAACATTCTCCTATATTTCATCATTCATTCACGTGTACCTACTTACAACTAAAGCTCCGAGACAGCTAGATAGCTCAGGCAGAGGGTAGAGCAGTGCAGCGCAATCGCAAGTCGTTGAGCTCGTGTTACTCTTATTCCCGGATTTTTGTCAGGTTTCTTAGCAACTACTTATGTATATTTGCTCTTAACTGCTATAATCATTCTTGCTTAGTGTCATTACAACTACTTAATAATACCTCATACATGGATGCCTCTTCTGTTAGATGATGCACGAATTGCGCAGTGGTGAGGGCACTTGCCTTCCACCATTGTGGCCCGTGGTTCGATTCCCAGACTCGGCATGATATGTGGGTTGAGTTTGTTGGTTCTCTACTCTGCTCCGCGAGGTTTTTATCTGGGTACTTTGGTTTTCCCCTTTCCTCAAAAACCAACCTCTGATATGATTTGACTCTGCCTAGTGTCCTCAATAGGCCATTTCCGAGTTCATGTCTGCCTCATCTTCAAAGCGAGTCTCAGTGCGAAGTTTTTCTTATGAAAATTACTTTTCATTCATATGTGCACTTCGCATTTAGACTCGCTTTGAGGAGGAGGTAAACATGAACTTGGAAATAGCCTTTTAGTTCCCTAGCGCTAAACACGGTTGACAAAAAAGTCCCGTTCGCTAACAAAATGATGACAGCAATCTCGCCTTATATCGCACAAGGATTCCAGACCGTACAAATTCATGAACGATGCATTTTCACAAGTAACTGTCAACTTTTTTGTCAATTTTTACTCGTGAATTTGTGCGGTCTGGAACTCTTATGCGATATAAGGCGAGATTGCTGTCATCATTTTGTTAGCGAACGGGACTTTCGGCGTGATGCCCAAGGAGTTTGCCAAGCAGAAAGGTCTCTGATGAGTCCCTTGGTCGGGATGAAACGATCTTCGTAAGACTAACCACGAACAATGTATTTTCACAACTAAACACAGTGGACACTTAAATAAAGATCATTACTATGGACGCTCATCGAATCTTCTTCTGCTTTACGTTTTAGTCGCTATGTCCTTGTCGCACAACCAGATGACAAGCAGCCTCAGATGCAGGCCACAATGATGGAAGAAACACTACTAATGGTTCGTTTTCCAAGAACAAGAATACGCAGAAAACGTCACAACAGTGCTACTTCACCGAAAGTACTTTCAAACCGCAAGGTCACGATAGAATCTTGAACATGAGATGAATATCTTGACGAGGAGTTGGCCGGGGACGGATTTTGTTAGAAAACGAAAAAACACTAAGCTGTAGGGGCTGCTTGCGTGAAAACGAAAGTTCGTAGTACTAAGATGGTTAGTTTACCTGCAGAAATTTATGTTAGGGTTCTAGTTTAAATGAATGGTAGAATGAAGCTACTGAAAGACCAGCCGCAACCATGCTGTTGTTGTTGTTGTTTTTTTGTTTTTTTTTCATTTTCTCCTATGGACGTTTTGGGTGCATGTAGTTAACATGATGTCAGGATCTTCCTCTTTCCATGTGAACAGCCCCAAAGAAGCGAATTGTTCTAAATGCTTTTGTATCGGGGGTTTCAGTCTGAAAACTGCGGTGTTCGTACTGTCAAATTACGTGAAGCAAGTTCAGTTTTGAAAAGAGATTTTTGCCTCTCCAATTGAGTAGCGGAAGGGCAGGAAAACTTTCTGGAAACCTTAAGTTTCGTACGCAATTTTTTCCTGTCTCTGTTTCTGCTTCACTCATTGTATGCTGTCTTGTTCTTATGTCTTGTGTGTAAGAATTATGATTGTAACTTTAATTTCAGATTTGCCTATGTAAAGGAATCCAGGTGGCCCTTGGATTCCAGATCCTAGCCTAAGGGATCCCGGATCCCGAGCCGTGGATTCCGGATTCCAAACTGAACGGTTCCACCGAAATGGATCCTTATGATTCCATCGAACTCTGTGGATTCAGGATTCCATACAACCTTGGAATGGATTCCGGATTCCACGCTCTGGATTCCGGATTCTGAAGCTTCACATTTACTGCATTCCGGGTTCCTTCACACTGGGCGATTTATAATTATCTTTTCTGTGGGTCCAATTCTTTAACTTCCCAATTAAATATTATATTTCATCCATGCTTTACAGGCCACTTGTCGCGATTTGCCCCTTTGGTTATTACATGTAGCCTTCACTCTAATTTACTTTATAGTTCATATAATGACCCCTTTTGAATGTGTTCCGCGTAAGTGAGTGTAATTTAAAAAACATATTGTTGTTTGAAGCGCCCTGGCAAGGGAAACATGGAAACATTTTCAAGTTCTTCAGACAGAAGCTGTTTCTATTGTAGGACTATTGATTGTTTCCGCTTACAGGATTAGCGACCGCACAGAGGAGGAGTGAATAGTATCCCATGATGCATTGTGTTTCAAACTAATATATCGAAAATTTTGGTGACGCCATCACTTGATTCGACTGCTTGCCTCTAGAAGTTTGATGGCGTCGTTCAGCACAATTCCAGGTGAAAGTGCTTCTGCACTGCAAAATTGTCACATGTTATATGTACATTGTATCTCAAAGGAAAACGTTATCGCCCGACCTCGTGATTTATCTTGTTTGGAACTCGTCTGTCGGGAAGTTCACGTTAGTTTCTTGGACAAAATGGCAGAAAGACGAGTTGCTCTCTTACCTTCTTCAAATGGCCGTCACAACGTGGACGTTTTGTTTGCTTCTGAAAGTACTCCGGCGCTGGTTTCATTGAAAACAAGTTGCGATTTTACGGTAAGAATGATAGTTCAAACACAATGGAAAATATTTTCTCAGATTGTTATTAAACATACATGCTCACCCTTTGTTTCCGAATTTCTTTAGTTTTACGATGACACTGATCTGAGAGCTGCAACTTTTACTGCTACTCTATTGTGGGATTTTGATCTCGTTCCTGCACCAGCGACAGCTTGTGTTCTCCCAAAGAAAATTGCAAATAGCGAGGAGATCGACGAAACACTTCCATCCTTGAATCTTGATGTGCCATCATCATGCAATTGTTTCGATCACGAGAATCATCTTTGTCTCGCCAGTTTTCACTCTCACCGAGATCCAGAAGACGAGGATGGAGAAGAAAGGATTTTTGATCCACTGAGAGACCTACTCATTAACTCAGAGGACGAATCTGACAGTGATCCCGATAGTTCAGAGCCGGAGCATGAAGCTGATACCGGTCCTAGCACCGAGGAGCAGGGGTTTGTGGAGTATTTCCCTATCATTGGGTCAAAGTGGGAGGAACGATACCAAGAAGGTCTTAACAAGTGTTATGAACTGAGAGTTAAAAAGGAAACGGTGCCAATCAGAGTTGAACATGAACCTGAGAACATTGCAGATTGTAATGCACTAAAATTTGAGGTTCTTGCTGATGGCAAAGGGTTTATCCTTGGGTATTGTGGGGTTAAAAAAATTCCAAAACTAAAAAAAGCCCTGCACCATGGTCAAGTCATGTCTATAGAATTGTGTAAACTTAAAAGCGTATGGTATCCAGTCATTTCAGAGTTTAGATTCACCGGAGGACTGAACATTGTGAAAAAGGGGAGGTGGGAAAAGGATGATCCACACAATGTTTACAATTCAGTAATTGACATGAATATTAGAAGAAGCTGAACACTGTTCCACAGCCACAGATTCTATTACTCATTTTCCAATCCAAATGCAGCTTACATAATAAATAGAGGATATTACATGGAAGCTTGGAGATACAAATTTTATCTTGGAGTGCTGAAAGTATCTCTCACTTGTTCGCTTTGCTCACTCGTGAGAGATACTTTCAGCACTCAAAGATAAAATTTGTATCCCCACGCGGCCATGTAATGTTCTGTTTATTTTATAGATACAGATGAAATTCCTACATAAAACACAATTTTTTTAAAAATTCATTTTCGAAACAGCAAAATAGTGCAATTAAAGTGGTCATTTATCGCAAAATGCCTGTCACAAAGATGTTATGAGACTCGGATATAAAGATATAAAGGAGAAATACAGACAATAATACTTATATTTTCTGTTCCAAAAAGTTAGTAACCATGGCAACAGCAATATCCTCATACGTGAGGATACTGCGCATGATGAAGATATGATTTTTTAGTAAAAGGAAAAATCCTGGTATTTCATCAGTATCTATATAATAATATAAGATATTAAATTTTTCAATAAGCTGGGTACATGATCTGAAAAACTATACAGGTTACGGAGGATTTCCTTAGGAAAATCATATAACAACCTCTGAAACCTGTGTAATTTCTCAATACCACACTTAACCCAATAGCGCAAAATATATGCAGGCTAAGGAGAAAGAACCTACAATTTATTAAAAGGTGTTATTCTAAACCTACTGTACCAAGTGTTTCTTGGTGTTGTAGAAACTGTTGATGTTGTGGTCAATCTTTTCATATTACATCATTTTGCGATTGTGGCTGTGCACAGCATCAAGAAACTAATTTTTTCAGCTTAATACCACTGTAGCAATTTTTGTTGCAGTTCGATGTCAATGAAAAATGAAAAAACCTATAATTTTGAACAATAATAACTAATTGGGCAAGTTTTTCCTTCTAACATAACCACATCAGGTGGTCACACAAAAACTGAGGCTTGATGCCAATTATTAGTGGCACTGGTAAACTGAAAACTGCTGTAGTAGCTTATACATGGATTGATGACATGAATGTAAACTGTGGAACAAAATTGTTTGGAAAAGACTGGGAAGGGCCATCTTTAAAAGGATAATGTTGGAAGCATTGAATGATTTTTATCTTTTTCAAAAGCAATGTGCTTGTAAATGTGAATTTCAAAGGGCAAAGTTGTAAAAGTTTTAGGATTATTTACACAAGCCTTGCAAACTTATCAGCTTGTGAATAAACAGTATAAAATATCACCGAAACAATAGCTATAATATTCTCTAGTGATAACATGAAAGAACAAAATAATCCCAAATCTCAAAGCAAAACAACTCAGCTATGTATACCTGATCACATCTTATTGGAACGAATGTACAAATTTGCTTTGAGTTTCGGAACCTTTTTTCTTTCAAGTTAACATATCTTCCTCATAAATAACTTATCCAATCAGGAATAATACTATATATAAAATTGCTAATAAATGTACAAAATGCATTATTTTTTTAATCAAAGTTCTTGCTTCTTCTTTTGGTAGTAAAAACAAGGATAGTCGATACCACAGTTTCATTAGTGTTAACAGCTAAAGCAACTGAAGAGAACATCTTAATATTGCAATGGCCAATTTTCCTGACATAATTCTCCTAAACCTCCCTGAACACTGAGTTTAATCAAAGGCAAAAGTTATTTACAAAGCACATCTTCAGATTCTTAAAAGACAGTTGAACACAGTTTGGACAGCAAGGTAATTGCAAAAACCATGAAAAAAGTACCACAACTTCAAAAAGGGCTGACGGTAACAGGGACTGTAGGGGAATTTGCTTCATTAACTGCTTGGACATGGGGGCGGCTTCTGGGCCTTTGCTTTTACAAGACTATGTTCAACTACCTTAGGGCATATTTCTAGGATCGGGGAGTTGGGCCAGTGGCTGGTATATTCGTTGCCGGATACTGGTCTGATTTCGTGCAGGCAGAAAGGAACGACCTGCACAAATAACGAATGCATCCTCTCTACGATTGATGCGCAGGCGATGTAATCGCAGTGGATGACAAGTCAGGTCTTGGTTGTCTTCAACCCCATCAGGAAGCTGGTCAAAGGATGTCAACTGATCGTCATCTCTGAACCTTTCATTCAAGGTCCAATAATAGAATGGAAGGTCTGGCGACATTCTCTTTGTAAACTCCCTAAAAGTTGCCAAAATAAGTAATCATTAATGTTTAGTCCAAGTTCATTCTTTGCATAATGTTGGCCATGTACTGGACTTTTTTTTATGTACAAATACATTACAGATGAAATGTGTTGATGTTGCTTGTTAGCATTCTACATGTTCAACATTACTATTACATCTTACTGTAACCAAAAATACAACAGTTGAACGAGTGGGTCAAAAAAAGCCTTCAATGTTATGTGAATCTTCAAATGTTTTTGAAAATTTTCAAAGGGACAAACTTACTGAAAAAACAAATACTGACACCAGTGCACACACCTTACAATGTTTCTCCATCCTGATTTAAACTGCTTCAGAGTGAAAATGACACCAAGAATCCTGTGGAAAAAGGCAATGATGGCCTCTACGTCATCCGTTGAGCCTGCCCTTGGATGTTCCTCATATGCAATCTCGTTGTTCTGACACCTTCGAAATTCCATACTTTCTATATTGGTTGTCACAGCCACTACCGTTTCACGTGAAAAGCCACATATTTCCTTTACAGGCCTAAAAAGACAAAAACCAAACAAGCAAATTACACGATTAATAAAATAACTGAGATAGTAGGCGCGCTTTGATTGGCTGAGAGGAGTGTTTGCATGAGAGTATGTAGACATGGTTGTGGCATCAAGATGTTTTGCTTTTTGCGCGCTAATCATGCAAGCACGAATTTGAAAAAGTTTTCGAGTTCACAACTCGACAGTTATGCATAACTATCTCGAATTTTCCCAACCCCTCTCGTGTTTATATTGGGCTATGCAAACATGGAAAACGTTTTCTATTGCTTAAAGGATTCCAGGGTAGAAATACATGTACACTTAAGATTTAGTTCAAAGATGACATATGTGGACCGTAGCGCATGACAGTAATTGTCAAATGCCACACAGATACATGTAGTAAAACCAGTGTGGGAAGACTGAAAAAACCCACAAAGTCATGAAAGGAAATAAACCTCATTTTTCAAAATACCTGTTGATGTGAATGGATCTGAGGTCATAAAGTTCCCTATGCCAAGGCATCCACTCATCTAAAATTAAGTTCAGCATTGCATAATTTTTTTTGCAACGTTCAAGCTGTGAGATGGCACGCCCATCTGCGGCCTCATGCCAGTCAGCTACAATTTGTACATATCTGGCTTCCATCTCATAACCATGTTCCCTCAGAAACTTTGCAACCAAAAATGATAACATCCTCTCGGCATCTTGCACTGACTGTTTTCCTTCGCCTCTCAGGGCCGCAAGTGTCAATCCAGTTGTCGAATCACGTACAGCATCATCAAATCCCTGAAAATTCATCCCTTCATGGCCTTTTTCTCTCGTATGCTTCCATATGCACTTCAAAAAATCATTAGTTATGGCATCTTTTTCAGGAACGTACATGTGGCAAGTGAAGTCAACACCCTCCCTTTGTAGCTCTGCAATTCTGTGTCGGTAGCGGCAGGTTGCCACAAGTGATCTTAATTTATCGGCCAAACTTTCACGGGTACTGGGTTTGAAGTGGTAAGGTGTATAATCTTCTGGAACCAGGGAGCCTCTTACACTGTTGACAGCATGTTCCCATGTCAGGCCATCCCATGCTTGCAGCTGATGCAGTTCCTCAATTATCTCTTTCGGGATTGTAACGTCTCTCCTAGCAACAACTGGGGAGTCATCTAATGCTTCTTTGTCAAAAGAAAGATACAAAGTGTGTAAAATGACCTTTCCTAAGGTAACAAAGTTTTCTGAGACTGAAAAATTAGGGGTAATGATTTTTACCAATAAAGAAACAGTGGCGATATAAAACATTTAGCGCTCGGTATTCAACATCAAACTATTTTGGAAAATATCAGTAATGTATAGGGAGCAAAACGCCCCAAAATAAAGTAAACAGTTGTGTTAACATGCACTGATTTAATTGGCCTACATTGGAAAACTTCCAGGTGAGAAATTAATTATCCCACATCAATAATGATAACAATGAAACATATGCTTTCACTTTTATTTATTAGTCACCTCCTGTCTTTTTCAGCATTGAAGCCAATGTCTGCTCACTTTGTCGACTAACACTTTCCTTGGCATCGTGGATGATCTGCCATATGTGTAGTGGCCGAGTTGAACCCTGGGTCCGGAGACTGTTAAACTCGCCGTCACTAACAGCACCTACCAGAATGTTCAACGAACATTCACTTAATTTTTGTGAAATACAAACAGTGCTGCATTCTACATTTAGTGGACAACGCCACCAATATAGTTTAACACATAAGAATGATAAGTCAACAAAAGGAATAGTTATGCCGCAATGAGGTGTCAATGTTCAAAGTAATGAAAGAAAATGAGAACTACTTTAACAGCCCTTTGCTAATCTTTAAACATAGGAATATAATCTCATCTAACGTACCAACTGGCTTTAAATCCAACTCCATCATTTTAGACTTTATGGCATCAGTCATATCTCTGACATACTGGTCTTTGATGCTTTTGTACGGGATGTATTGAACTGGCAGAGCATATGGTTTCTTGTTTCGTCGCTCATCACTCACCAAAAACAAAAGAACATGGGTTGCCCCAGGTTGTCTCTTTTTGACAAATAGGTTCCTGAGGTACGTTAAAGCATCATGTTCAACATTTTGTAAGGCTGTGACAACATCCTTCTCCCTTGGGGCTTGCTGGCACAGACATGCTTTCATTGTTTCATATTTCTCAATGAAACACTGTGCTTGCTGCAACAGCGTGTTGAATTCTACCCTCTCCCAACAAAGAGCCTTCAACAACTCTTGGGATGTATGCGGGGCATGAAATTTTTTGGTATACGTGTCTTGAGCAGCAACAAGGCCATCAACAAGGAACGTAACATCCACATGGAGACAATCAAGAAGCTTTTGTAACCTTGCCATGAGATGATCTTTACTTGATAAAAGGTCACTGGCTTTACAAAGAGACTTTCTTTGCTCGTATTCTTGGTGCAGCAGGGCTAGTCTCTGATCAACCAAGTCAATGTCGCCATTCCACTGACCCTTTACTGACTCATGCAAAGCAACCTTGATGCCAAAGGCATCTACCTTTATCCAAAATCTTCCCTTGGGATTGGAAACTTTTAACTGTTTCAGAGCCTCAATCTATAGGACAAATAAAAAAGGAGATATCGATTAGGATATCTGAACAGCAGATATTATGACACGTTCAAAGACTAAATATTACATTTCATTTAAAACATGTGAAAAAAAAAAATGAAAATGTATCTACCTTTTCAAAATTCTTCTGGACAGTTCTTATACTGGGCACTGCAACATTGGGTCTGACCTTGTAAGCAAAGCATTATTAATCAATATTTATACATCTTTATAATCAAAATGTTACATCTATTTTAAGTTACATTACATATCATTATTGCAAGAAAAGCAAACAAACGAGGGGACAAAACAAGGAGATTAAAAATCACATACACTGCAGTGCTCCAAGCCTTACTTTTGTTGATGTTTACTTAAGTCACAGTAAACAAACGTGAAATACTGTTTGGGAAAGACCACTTTGCACATGACGGCCGAACACAAAACGCCAAATTGGTGACTTTTGCTACAAGTTTAGTCCCCAAGTTATTGTTCTAATCGCCATGGCCACCAAAACAGATGCATCTTGGAGCACTGCATCGTAGTAAATGAAAGAGGAACCAAATTTTGACCTTGCATGTCTTACAGGGTGCTTTTAGCAAACAGGCTTTAACTGACTGAAAACTAAGAAGTGATTGATGTTCTGAAACCACTTATGCATAGCAAAATAACCCCATATTATTAATTGTATGTGAAAGTATTAAACTAGCCTCATTATGCTCATTCTTAATAATTATGCAACTGAAAAGAGGAATAAAAATCAATGTATCATAGAATACCAGACTAACTGTAAGTGGATCTTTTTGTAAATTTGGTGGCAGTCCACTCCACATAGGTCCCCGAAAAAGCCTGCTGAATCTGGATAGAAACTCGGCACAAATTGTTTCATACCAGGTCTGGTAATCTTCTGGCACTGATATCTAAATTACAAGAACACATACAGCATCGTAATTAATAAACTTTCACAATTTTTTGTTATT
>NC_090872.1:4425614-4428114 GCF_036669935.1 Montipora foliosa | reverse complement strand
CATAGCACACTAATTTCTTGTTGATAAGTTCCGCTTTCTTCTTTGATGTTTTTTTTTAATGATTACAAAAGGAGAGTGAATTTAGAATAAAACTGGGCAAAATTCCAACCACAAGAAGGTTTATTTTCAGGCCAAGTTCAATTAATTGCTCTATAAGCTATTTCTAAGATTTATTGACATCTTTTACATCTTGAATCTAAACACTTCTGATTCAGTGATTGCCTTATCTGTCCCCATTTTTTTCTGAAATTACACTTCCCCAATGTTATCTTTTATTGCTCCTGTATAAAAAAAGATAAGGAAATAATGATTAGTCAACTGGACTGTGCAGCTTAGCTTTTCCACTATCAAAAATGTTGATTGGTTTAAGGCAACAGTTTTAATGTTGAAACTATATGGGTTAAGCATTAAGCTAAAAACAGTATGGTATATTGGAATGATGTTTTAGACTAAATTGAAAGTTTTCCTTGTGTGTGTTCGAATTTACAAAGTAATGCTAAATAAAAAAATACTACCAGAATTTTAACTCAATTTTGCTTTCTACATTGTATGTTACTTCATACGTAATTCACAAAGTTAATTGATACTCAATCCTCCCTTTTAAATAAAGTTATTGTATTGTAGACTTACTGTAAAATAATTATTGTTAAAGTTTTTGGTTTTGGTGTTGGGTATTAGTCTTCAAGTTGGCTTCAGCAGATAGCAATATATGGAAAGTAAAGAAAACTTATTTCTTGCTTGCAGAATTAAATTGAATTCTAGTGATCTGGAAGCTAGACAGCAAAGTTATAAATTAAAAGGAGGCATGATTTACATCGTCACGTCCAGAGTTGATCCAGTTGATCAGTGTGTGAAAAGCAGATTTTTACACAGCTACCTATCTTTGCCCAAAAGGTCAATAAATTATCTCACACATAAACTTGCACGTAGTACATGTTGATGCACTGAGTGCCATAGTAATGAGCAGCATTAATCAAAAAGGACACTGCGGGAGAGCTCTTAAATTATATGTGCTGTTGGAGCGTTCTCCAATCATTTATTCATTTGCTTAACCTTTTGTACGGAAATTCTTGTTTAAGTTTTTTAATTTATCTACTGGGTGATTATAATACATGCATAAATTGGGTGTGTGAAAAATATTTGAATGCTAAATCGTAAATTTTAGAGACAGTCCAGAATCAAAAATAAACAGTATCCTCTCATAGTTACAGCTTACCTCTTGTAAAGGAGTTGTTACCAACATTTTCTTGTTTTGGCTCAGCGCTTTTCACGCGTAAAACAACCGAAATACAAGCTTGAATCATCGCTTGATCAAACGCCTCCTGATCAACCGCCGAATTTCTTCTTCTTTCTTGTGACTGCTGACCAGAGCATAAGGTGGCTCACTCGTTCTTAGTCTCTCATCTGCTATCCAACGTGGCCGACTTGACTCGATTTCTTGCACTCACGAACGGAAATTGAACAAGATTTATGGCGGACTCGCTGTTATTTAAACCTTTTATTAAAGGCCAAAATAGTCTCTTCGTTGAAAGAATTGACTTCCTGTAATAAGAGGCTAAGTTCCTCAGAATTTTAAGTCCACCGTGAGCCCCCGCCGGCCAAGCTTTTGGCTACCAGAAATTCCAATACTTCCAACTTGGGACTATTAGTATGGAAATGCCAAAGAGTTCCAAAAATAATAGAATACAGTAGTATTTAAAATAGTGTGAATTTGAAGTATAGACTCTGTTGGTCACACATTATTGTGAAAATCAAGCTGTTTCAGTAAAATTTTCCAGTAAATTTTTATCTCTGTCTTTTCTTTCATGTTTTTGTTTTTGAAACCGTCCACACATTCCTTAAGCAAGTATTGTTTTTAAAAAAATCCTTGGCTCGTTCATCTTCAAAGAATAAAATTGTTGTGAGAGAAGAAGGTTAAGACTTTGAAAGGCCACAAGTCCAGCCTGAATATAACGTTCTTAATGATAAGATTGTGAAAGGTCTTTACTAAGATAAATTCTTGCAACATCTTGACAAAGATCATGCACAATATTGTAGGGTGTGTACTAAGATCTTGTAAGATCTTCACTAAGATCTTATGTAGGATCATCACTTAGACTTGCAAGATCATTCCTAAGATCTTATTTAAGATCCTTACTAGATCTTGTAAGATTTTTTTTAAGATCTTGACTAATATCTTGTAAAATGTTTACTAAGATCTTTCGTAAGATCTTAAGTAAGATCCTTTAGGATCTTGACTAAGATCTTGTAAGATTTTCACTAAGATCTTGTAAGATCTTTTATGCTAAGATCATGTTAGATGGTCCTAAGATCTTGTAAGATTTTGTTAAGATCTTACAAGATCTTAAAATTTCAACAACATTAAATTTTGGAAGAAAATTTGATAAGCAAATGTAATAAGATCTTATTGAGATCAAAGATCTTAAACAAGATCTTATTAAGATCAAAGATCTTAAACAAGATCTTACTAAGATTTTCATCTTAACACCCATCTTACAAG
>NC_090872.1:4380614-4400614 GCF_036669935.1 Montipora foliosa | reverse complement strand
ACACTTTTTGAGCCAGTTATACATTCCTCAAACAAACCTTGCGAATATTTATGACTATATTTAATACTGTTACCCTTAGAAACAGATTATCTGAACCATAACTGATCACAGCAAGTGCATATATATTCGGAGACCGAAGGTCGTGGGTTCAATTCCCACCCTGGTCAGAGTTTTTCTCTGTCCTTGTGTGGGCCCATTTCCATCAGTAGGGCTAACGCTCACATGGTTCATATGGGATATAAATCTAGCACTTCACCTTACACTCTATTCAGTTGACTCTGTTTAAAATATAAGTGCTACACGGCCAACGTTTCTATAAACGTAACCTTTCCTTGTACTTGTACATATATATTCAGGGTCATGTGTTATCTTATCACGAAAAAGACTGAATCGCTTTTGACATGGAATGTCTTGAGCTCTGCATACCTTTCCTTAAATGGTTTTATGCTTTTCTGTTTAGGTCTCTGATATGTTCTGGATTGCTTTTCTTTTTCTATTCCCTTGCTGCTTCAATAGTTTCAGATCTCTTTTGGCGTTTTGCTTTGTTTTTCTTTTCCCTGAACTCTTCAAGTGATTTTGTCTCTTCCACTTGATAGATTCTCTCAAATAAGCTCTTTTTTGCCACTGCTTTGTAGAAATTATTACTGACACTCACATCATTTTTGGCCACCGTTAATTGATCGATTATTTTATTACCAGGCTCTGAATAATTGTTGACATACTGTCATTATAATAACCTAACTGAAGTGTTGAAACATAGTGTCTTCCATCTAGATGTCCAATGTTCACAGTAGTTCCTTGTTGTCCACTTATAGGACTGATAACAGTTACTGGTGCCCACCCCTCAATGGATTTATTTACACGTATAGTAACATTTAATACATTGGAGACTGCATCACACCATGTATGTTGCTGTGACAACAAACGCACAATTGCTCTGTAATGGGTCCAATTAATTTTTGACGGTTGTTTCTGATGCATTCAACTCCAGCAGCATGCACATTCACGTGATAGGAAGGATCATTGTATAACTGATGGGTAACAGAAGAAAAGAAGCATGAACCATCTGAGGTACATTATAGAGCTTCAATCCTTGTTGAGCTAATCGAGCCTGCAACAGTGCTATAGAAGGATTTCTCAGTATTGTATGTGCTGTATGTGTACTCTTTCCATGAGCAACAGGGCCTGGGTTTGATTCAATGTCTCCTGATATCAATAGCTTTTCTCTTCATAGACAATAATTCTCATTTTGT
The DNA here is from genome assembly GCF_036669935.1 of Montipora foliosa. NCBI lineage: Eukaryota > Metazoa > Cnidaria > Anthozoa > Scleractinia > Acroporidae > Montipora > Montipora foliosa. The sequence goes on along the minus strand of NC_090872.1, from coordinate 4,399,361 downwards.
CGAATGCGTAGTAGCAGGTTGATCTTGAATACACAATAGGACTGACAAGTCCTTTTTGTGTTTAGCAGTCCTGCGGATAATAAGATAAAAATGACGATTACAATGTCCTACTCTCGAAGATTGTTACGTCTGAGTTGCGGTCTAGGTATAGAGAGATAATATTTTCCAAAAGCAAGAGATAACTCACTTTCTCAACTCAGACGAGCTCGGTACGTCCTTATTTAAATAATGCACCATACACTTTCTAATTACCTTGTCTTTTTGAAACAATGGCAGTCACCTTCCACATGGAATTTACTTATCCCCCGTGAGCTTAGGGGATCAACAGGCACTGTCTTCTCACCTTGCTTGTGTCTGTCGATTCCATTTCTACATGACATGTATTAAAGTATTCACGTTGGTCAGTGAAAGGCGGTGCACAATTAATTGCACGAATCTGTACTTGTTCAGAATATTTTGCTTCTCCTTCGAAGAAAGCCATTTCTTTAATTCTTCCGTTTCTTGCTTCTAAATGCAGCGGAAGGTGCTCAAACACTTAAGTATAAAAGCGACATACACCAATGGCGGCGCACAACCTCGCGAACAGGAAGTCACAGCTTTCTATATCCATCCTGATTGGCTTATTAGATCGCACTTCCGGTTACGCAGGAGTGACACATTTGCATAAAGAACCTCACCAAAACTCGTGGATAAATCCACGAGTAAAAATGAAGTGTTTCCACAATACACCCGTCGTTGTGATTTTTGTCCTTCACAGGTGAAGTTTAATTTAATTTTTTTTTCAACAAAAATTTATGCCTAGCATTACAACAAAGTGCAAAAATGCAATGCAAAAGAAAAGAAGAACTACACCCGGTTAGTTTTGAAATGCAATGTTAAATCCGCCATTTTCAACGATTAACATAATAGACCAAATCGGCCAACTCAATGTTGTTCCCACTTTAAACCCTTTAAATGCAAATACAATGCACCAAGAATCTTAACCCCGGGAGACTGAATTTCGTACAACATTGAGGTAGCCGATTTGGTCTATGAACCCAATTTCACGTAACTCGTTTTCGTGAACATGATGAATCAGCTGGCTTCACCATATCATTTTTTTTCAGGGAAAAAACCTTTACTACTGTGTCCTTTTTATTGCCTATATCCTTAAATAAATCTTGTTAATAGTGAAGGATGTAATAAGGATTTATTTGTGAAAGTAAATGACGATTTACTCTCCCTTCACGCATTGAATGATTAACATGCAATAACTGATTATTTTGAGAAGTGCAATGAAACAGCAGTTTCTTATTTGCACCCATTGCATGGGAATTTTTTTCTTGGCGTTCGAGTTTTTTTGTATTTTTACAAAATGTTAAACAATCTTTGTTTGTCCTTTGTGAAAGAACTAGTGACCCAAAGGGCGGGTCCCGTTTGGGTTTCTACTTTGTCGCGAAGCCTTGGAGCGTGACACCATGCATTTTAAAGGAATACACGAAATCATTTCCCATGGACCATCACATCGGTAGAACAGGAATCAGCCCAGTTCCAGGTAAGGAGTGTTCAAGTCTTCTGGTATGGTAATCGTCCTTCCCAAATCGTAACCCTGTCTGGTTTATGGGTTATGATAAGAGCTACCAAACTACGGAAAGTGTGTTTCTTTTGCTTGTCGAGGCTGTTTATTTAGGTTGGAAATTGGAGGGAACGCGATTTATGCTCGTTGAATTCGTTGCTTTCTATTCGTGTTTAGTTCGCTGGGAAACCCTACGTTGTCTTTGAGTTGCTGGCAAAGATACTGGCAAAGATACACAAAAATGCCAAATACAGTAGCTTTTCAACGCTCTAGGTGTACCTCAGAGGTTACCTGCAATGCAATGTTTCCTATAGTGCATGCCATTCTCAAAACTTTGCTGTGACCATGATGCAAGTAACAGAAGATCATTGTATCGAATTAACCAGAGTGTAATCATTGGTGATAAAGCAGATTCATATTTGTTGTTACATAGATAAGTATTTTGTATGAATACTCTCAGTTTACTCATTCAATTCTTCTGTCAAAGATCGAACTGATCCATCAAATTTCCCTCTATTACCGTTCTTGTGAGTGCTTGGTTGTACTTCTCAAGTCGGTGAAAGCATTGCCGAAGAAAGCAGTCTTTCTTGGTCCCTCATGCATGTTTGGTGTGTGAGTAAAGGCTGTGTCGAACTTGCCGAAAAAAACGGCACCAATAGCCCTTTTCATGGTTAGTTTTTCGTATTTGCATTGCAATGTAATCTAACGTGGATGCGAGGCAATTTCGGGTTAAAAGTACAAAATAGCCCGAAATTGCCTCACATGCATGCTAGATTGTATTGTAATGCAAATGAAAAAACTAACCGTGAAAAGAGCTATTCAAACGTCGATTTTCTGCCTTGTCGAATCAAGTGCATATATTATTGTAATGTATGGACATAATTTCTTATTGACTACGCATGCCCTGAAACAGCATTAGCTAGCATTGAACAAGACCACGTTTTATGAAATAAATGCGGCACAATTAAACTCGACGTCTGAATTAGATGTCAAAATTTTATCGAACTTAAGTCAAACTCAATTCAATTGAGTTCGACACGGAAGAAGTGCGACACTTGAATGGGGCCTAACCAGCGTGAGAAGGATTTGTGAGCTTTCACCATGCAGTTTCGAGCGTTAGCGCTTGTCAGAGCGAATGAGCAAACCCACAAAACTTCAGCTCATAAATCCTTTTATCTTCATCAATTCGAATTCGTTAATTTTATAAAGCCAATTTTTCGTGATTGAACGTCACCAAAGTTTATCCCCCCAGTTTCTTTTTTAGAAACTATTTAAAGTGCTACTATGATTTGAAAAAAGAAAAAAAACTTTTTTTCCTCTCAGATTTCGAAAGAGTGATTGCTTTAACACCTGTCTGGCAAAATTTTCAGCATTGATTTTGATCCAAAGGCTGTTTTCTTTTTTAGTGTGAGAAGCTGGGAATAGAATGAGGGTAGAGCATAACTGTTCAAAGGTTATGCTACACGTTTTGGTGCTCATTATATCAAGAAACTTCCACACTTACAAACAGAATATAATAGACCTTTTTACCGATACGGCGGCCATTTTGATTTCTATTGTTTCGAATAGCTATTATGGGATGCCCAGGGGGCAAATAAACATTTTTTTCCCCCTGAGCATCCCATAATGTCTTTCGAAACAATAGAAATCAAAATGGCCGCCGTATTTGCACAAATGTCTATTGGTGATAGGTTCTTATATTATTTAAATTATGAATAAAATTGTGAAGATTGTTATAATTTTGGATGATAAGCAAACAAGCAAGCCTTCTTTATTAATGCCAATCAAATTTGATTATGGATATCTTTAGACAAAACCCCTTATTCCTTCATGCAAAATCCTGCAATTGTATTTAAACCATTTAATAATTTAAATTGAATATGAAATTAATATTCTTATTAATATTCTTATTAAACACATTAATCTTCTTGTTTGCGGTAACTGTATATACAATTTTGATACCAGACAGAGGTAAAAGTGAGACTTTTAGACTTAATTCATGGTAATTAAAATTGTTCTATGTAAATGATTACTGCATATAGCACCTCGTATCCATAATGACATTTGATACAAAATTGACACTAAATTAGCAATGTTGAGGTGTATTTTATTTATCATGATTATGGACTATTGCCACGGATTTTCGTTCAGATTTTCAAATTCTATGCAGATTAGTGAATAGTGAGAACCGGAATGACAACGACATGGTACTAAAACACTCCACTGTGGTATGGTGTCGAAGTGGCTATCCACATGTACGCATTACGTACCTAGCCATTATTATTATTATTTTATTATTTTTTTTTGCCAAATACTGTAACATGTAGAGTGAGAGACGAATATCTTGAGTCACAATGAAAGCTTGCGTGGTTAATTTTGTTCCATTTAACCTACATAATTGTTCTTTATCTTTTAGATTGTTGACAACAAGAATCTGATCGATATGAGAATTCTAAGTGTGATTCATGTGCTATTTCACTTATTTCTCGGAACGAACGCCTGTACGGAGATCTGAGTAACAGCCGAAGATAAATCGACGATCATCGGTCGAACAATGGAGTACAGTCTCGATTCATTTTCGTACCTCATCGTAGAACTCGTGGGATACAATTCCACTGCAAAACTACCAGAAGGTACCGCCGCTAGAAAATAAATAGATCATGAGTGCCCTTATTTTTGTACTTCAAAATGGTGGATAAGTCATAGTGAAACCAACAGCACTATCCAATGGATAGTGGCTTGTCCGGTTGCAGTATCCACCTTTTGAATTGAACTGGTTGTTCGAAGGCCATTATAACTTTACCCGGTGGATACTGAGCCACTATCCGCCAGTTTCAATCTCTGCGAATATTTCAGTATTTGCCCTCAGAACTTGAATATGCTCACTCTAAGCACATCTAGTTTAAAGCGTGAAAGGATGTGAGGAAATCTCGGTCAACGTGACTGTGAATTCACTCAATCCAAACAGGTCACAACTCCAATTGTGACCATTTTGAAGTTTTAATAAATTACGATCTCAAATCTTCCTTGTATAAAGGAAAAAGGAAAGGAAAGGAAAGGAAAGGTTCGGGTGTTTATTTAAGTGTCTAATCTTCTAGCGCTCGAGCACTAATTGGGGACACTGTAAATTGAAATTAACAAATTAACGCCAATCAAATCAAATGTTGGTTTTTGAGGAGACGGAAAAACCGGAGTACCAACCCACATATAACGCAGAGTCTGGGAATTGAACCCGAGCAATATTGGTGGGATCGAGGCGAATGCTCTCGCTACTACGCCACTCCTGCACCCCAAGGAATAGAGGAAACTTTATTGAAAATGCAAAAAAAAAAGGGCAGCAATATACTATTTTACCACAATTGCTTGTAATCTCGCAATCTGATTGGCTAATTTGCCGTTGTCGATAAGAGTCCAAACAACGCTCTACGCGCCAATTTGCCACGCAATATAATAGCCAATCAGGAACGTCCATTTTGGGAAATAAAACAATCATATTGCAAGAAAGTTGTAGACATGTGTCGTGTTGTAGACTTGTGTCATGATGTTAAATTTGTTGTCTACTCACTCGACTGCGCCTCGTGAGTCCACAACATTTTGACCACTGTGATGACGAATATCGTTGTCGACAAGAGTACAGACAACGCTGAACCACTTTCGATTTGTTAATTAGCTTATCTTCGAGCAACTTAGTCTTAAGAAGTCCTTGTTATCACTAATCTTGCAAGTGAAAAAAATTTAGCTGTAAAACGTGAATAGTGATGATAACTAGCACAAAGACAAATAAAAAAAAAAGTGGCCATTTTTGCATCACGTCTTTTGTTGGTTTGCAACCAATCTCGAGAGACACAGGTAACATTGTAATGAAGCAAAAGTAGCTAATGATAAATATTTATATGTTTTCGTCCACCCACATGGCGGCGATGACGCAACGTGAAATAACCTTTTGTATACGAGAGTTGAAACCAAGCCAAACGAAAAAATGTGAAAAAATGTACTTTATTAGTCATGGCCCGGTTGTTCGAAAGCCGATCAGCTTATCTGGATTAGTGTAAACTTTGCTTCCTTTTTTCAACTTTTTGGGGAAAGTTTCTTTCTGCTTATTTGTTTTTCAATATTGATTTTTCTCTAATGTAAAACTTTGCCTAATGTTCGAAGGTTCGTGGTAGTACAGACTGTAGAAAAACAAACACCGTGGTCAACTTTAATCTGGGATTAGCATTTAACGGCTTTTGAACAATCAGGCCCAGATGTCAAAAGCTTATTGATTTATTTAAATCTTTGTGCTCAATCTTATTTCCAGTGTATAATTAAATCTACCATTCGAGATTGTAAAATACTTTTGAAGAGACATTTTGGGGCATACAAAACGCAACGTTATCACCGGAAACTAGAATCATCCCGTATAACTGCAGTGTGTATACTCATTTTTATAGAGAAAAAGATTGTTCGCTCGTTTGGAAAATCTCGACTTAAGTTTGGTCTTGAAACGCGGGTTTTAAATTTCCAATTAAACTTAAAGATCGTGTTTTTATGTTTGTTTTCACACGACAGGACGTTCCTTTCGGCAAATGTGGAGAGGCGATAGAGCCTTTACAGTTAACCCTGTGGCCCTTGGCAGACTCTGGATCCGTATAGGAAGTGAGGGAGAGCGTGTCATCAGAATCCTTTCCATTGGTATTCGGTGGAAGTATTTTCGGTATCGTTTTTGAGGTGCACTTTTCGGTGATGGACAAAACCGGCGATGCCATTGTCATTGAATACACTGAGAAACGAAGACAGGTGTACAATAATACATTGGGTGTGATGACCAACGCCTCTCCTTAAGACTTCCAAAGGCTAAACCTACGTAACTATGTTCAACTCTCAAAGTTTAATAACGAGATGTTGGAATTGGGCCCAGTTAAATTTACACCGACTGGAAAAGGAAGTGGGCTCCTTGGAATGCGCATGCGCGTTGACTTAACACCTCCATCAACGTTTGTCCGTGCAGCGGTGCTAAAGGAATTTGCCAGGACGCCCAAGAAGAACATAACCGCCGTCAACTTGGCTTTTCACGTGCTAAATTCTGTCCACATTCCTCACGGGGTAATATCTTATCATAAAGTCCAGAGGATTGGAGATTTCACCGTTTCGGCGGTGGCCAAGGGACAATGCCTTTTATTTCCGCAACTACAACGACTTAACCATCCGTGTCGCGTACCTTGACAACGTGCAACCAGCTGGAAAAATGATGAAGATTAAAATGTTTTCAAAGATTGGCGGATTTCAAAATGTCACAGGTGATATGAAACATATGGGTGATGCAACTGGGGGTCTCAAACACGGCGATGAACTGTAAGGTAGCTTGGAACTCGCTCACCAAGATCACCTTTTCTGGTGTTTAATTCCCTTTCGGTTGTTATAGGGAATGGAAGATTAAACATAGTTGAAAATTATGATTTGTATGTCGTAGAAAGACTAGCCTGGTTTAAATACTGTCGTTTTGTAGGCGATAATTTGCATTGTAAAATATCTGAATGACGATGAACTAAGCAGTCATATCCGATGTTCCTTATAAGAAAAGTGACAAGCTGAATACCATGCTCTTGTGGCCCCCTTCCCCCATATTCAATGTTGGAGTTCTTAAAGTAACAAAAGTCACTCTTTTTTTCCCCTGGAAAATCCAACATTGAAAAAGGGGAGGGGGGTATCTGTAAAATGAAGTTACGTTCCCAACACTTTTGTCCATGATTGTCTGAAACTGTAAACAGTTTTTGGCGTATAACACAAAATTTACGGAAGATATGCAGTTGTTATTCTCCATAATTACGGTTCCATGGATTATCTTTATTGTCGTTGTTTTTGGGCATCATTCTCAGAACATGGAATTTGCTAAAGCCATCTATGTGCTCAGTCCGAGGAATGGTTTTCCGTGACACAATATTGCGTTACAACGGTATCTTAGGACCGGTACAACAATGCGCATTGAAAGTCCTTTGTCCGTAAAATTGCCGTTCTGTTTCATGAAGTTCACCACTTAAAATCGTATTGCAGCGTAAATTCGGTATCGTAAATTCCTGCAAAATATACAAAATAGTTAGAAGACAAGTGACCTGTAATGGTCGAAGTATTGTTCTTTGTGTTACTCCCACAATGGTAATATAGCAAAGGTTTTTTTTTTTTGCCAAATCAAATTCAAACCTCACCAAGACATGTAAACCATGTGTTTGGAACTGAAAATTTGTTGTTATACTATTTTTTTTCCCGGTTTATTAAGTAAATGCATTTTTAGATGGCCTTCAGGTGATGTGGCGAGAGTGAATGGCGACCTATTGACGTATAATGAACACTTGCCATGCGTATGATTTCCTGATAACACTTTAAAGTTACATATGTAAGGCTCTAAATTCTTGGCGTTTCGTGAATACGAACCTGGAAGTTCCTTAGAGTTTGACATCACAAAAAACAAAGTATAAAACGTTAATAATCAAAACGAACAAGAAATGTTGCATTTGTATGTCATTCCGCGTAAAAAGTTACATCTTGTTAATTCGTCTTCTTGCCGTATGTTAATAAATGACTACAGAACGGTGTTTCACACAGTACTCCACACAGTACTCGACAAGTATGTGGGAATTTTCGAGGCCAGTGCGGTACGTTTCGATACAACTTGAATGGTTATGGATAGAATTTAATACTGCAAAGTAACTGATTGTGAATTTGACCCTTGGAATAAAGAAATGCCTTCATTTTGAACAGTACTCCCTTCTATTGCGGGGACTTAAAAGATTAATTGAGTAACAAGTTCTCATTTATATTCGTTCGATGGAGTACTGTGTAAATAGTGTCTAAAACCAAACTTTACAGTTTGCAATCCTAAGAAAAACAAAGTTTGGATTACAATGGTTATTACAAAGCGCTTAGTTGAACCCAAAGACGAACAAAATAGCGACATTTTCCTCAGAATGTATGGAGTACTGTTGAGGAGAACTGTGTAGTATTGACTATATGACTGTAACCTGATCCTCGAGGCTACACACAGGGTTCAATAATATATGAAAAGCCACTTACGATCTATCCTAGCAAAATCTATCGCGTATTTATGGCAAATATTGCATATCTAACAACAGCGAATAGATATATGGTACAGCTCACCGGGAATTATTCTTATTCATTTCGTAAACATCCCACGTAACTATTTGCGAGATTATCAAAAAGACAAGACGCCTGAAGGCGATTCTGTGGGATGCTTTGGGGAATTAGAGTAGCATTGGAATGAATTGTGAAGGTAGAGAGAAGGACCACGAATAGCGAGTTAGGTTAGGGAAAGAAATCATTGTAGAAAGTGTTGAAGAAACCCTGGTTGCGTTTGTGTTGGAAAAGAGGGTGGGCGGAAAATTACTGTGGGTACAGGGTGTCCTTTCCAGGTTCCTATTTGCTCTTTGCGGGTAATCTAGAAGATGGAACGAGTGTGTGTATGGTGTTTCGAAATGGCATCAAAACTGGGTGAAGTAATTGCCGGTTTTCACTGTCACATCATCATCAAAACCATTGAACATCTTACGTCAACGATTGAACAGATAAAAAAAGATGAATACCCAAACAGTCTCGCAAAGATTCAGGTCTGTGGGATGTTTCGTGCGGGAGATATTGGAAGAAATGTTTTACTCAAATTTATAAGACGCCATGTTTGTGTCCCTCTGAGGGACACAAATATGGGGGCCAGAAGCTACCAAAAAGCACATGTCATTGAGTTGTGCAATAAAAAGGCTGTCTTCTTCTTCTGAGAGCTTATAAACATCTATATGAGTACTTATTGTAATAGAAGGGCTGCTCAGATTGCAAAATCTTCAGCGGATAAGTCACTTTTTTAACCTACGTGACAGCATTCTCGGCCGTCATTTTAATATCGTGTCACGCAAAAGCTTAGAAATTCGGCGTTGCTTTATCACAAGACGAAAAACCCTAGTAAATTCTAAGTTTGTAAAAAAGAAGAGCTTTCAGTTGTTCTAATAGCTAACTAAAGTAAAATCTCAAAAGGGTCGATAATTCCTTATTTTTTCAATTGATGACGTCACGTGAAAACCAAGAATATACGGAATTTGTTTTTCCCGAATAAGGCCATATCATTTTGTCGAGAACTGCTACAAAATCTTGAGACATGATTAAAAATGCAACACTTTAATAATTTGAACACTAAAATATTGCTTAAAACAACGTTGATTATCAAAACGTCAACAAATGTGAAATACATGTAAACATCAACAGGGAATGTGTTTGTATCAACTGTCATCAGTAGCTGCATTGTTATTTTATGGCATCAAGCCAGCTGTCATCCGGTGCTGTGTTATCATCAATGGCATCAAGCCAGTTTTCATCAGCTGCTTGATTGTCATTAGTGATACCAAGCCAATTGTCATCCGTTACTCCATTACCAGACTGAGAAACTGTTTCATTGTCACGAGTTGCTCCATTTCCAGAAGTTGTTCCATTGTAATGAGTTGCTGCATTTTCAGAAGTTGTTTTATTGTCATACGCTGGTGCATTTCCAGAAGTTGTTTCATTGTCATGACTTGTTGGATTTCCAAAGGTTGTTTCATTGTCATGAGTTGCTCTATTATGATCAGTGGCTTCAATTTTTGCAGAGGATTGGTTGTCTGAGGTTAGTGCATGTTGCATTTTGGAGACAACGTTTGTTTGTGGATCGAAAGTGATGAAAATGTTGCTTGCACTAAGCAGCGTTTCTGACACTTCTTCTGTGGTGTTTTGCAAAGTCACTGATGACACTTGCTTAAGGAGGTTTTTCAAGGTGCCAGTAAAGATAGTTAGCCAGAGGTCTGCGTCTTCGTTGGCGACACATAGTTTAGCAAATGCTTCTCTCTTGCAATCAACAACTTTTTGGTGGGTTGAACAGTTTTGGCATTTAACTGAAGTACGAGAGACATCAGTGATGCGCTTTTTGCAAACTTGACAAGACAAAAATATAGATAATTTGTTGACTAATTTGAAGCTGTCAACAAATATTTGTTTCTCTGGAGTTTCTAGAATTGCAGGCCCTTTCAAAGAGGACAGGTTGTTCTCCTGTTGAGTGTAAGTGGTGAATGGTGAAGTAGACAGGAAGGTGCTGCCTTGAAAATTTTTCACTGTCAAATTGTTCAGGCGATAAGAATAGGCGTTCTTCAGTTGAGTTATCAGTGGACTCCAGATATGAATAGAAGTGTGCCCTGTTGAATCTTCTAAAATGCAATCTTCCTTAACAAAGGATACTTCTGGTGTTGACTTTACCAAAACGTTCTTGGGTTCTTTTTGATCGAAGGAGAGTGTTCCTGTAACATTGACCTTTTGGTTAGGTGTCATAGTATCGAGTTGCGATACGGAGATGCCTACACTTGGCAACTGGTTTGTAGATGGCATCGGTTGCAGTTCTTCTTTATAGTTGAAGGTGATGTCACTGTTTGGGGCCATTGATACATTTGACTGTTGATTGAAAATCCAATCACTTTCATCTTGTTTGATGATGAGGTATTTAAGAAACACTGGGGTCTTTGTGTCTTGAAAGTGTTGGATCTGTTGATGTGCTGGAGCATTAAATGCTAGGACTCTTTGTACCTTTGTGGGTGACGTTTGCAAATGAAAGTCAAACCAGTGAACACCTTTTCCACGTGATCGTTTCAGTGGACTTAAGTTGTGGATGAAGCCATGTTTGTTGCCTGTGATAGAGTTAAAAGGAAAACATCAGTTGGAGAAAACTAAGTATTGTAATCATCAACTCTTAGTCGTTTTGCAAACCTGAAAGTGTTCATGTATTGTTAATAATGGTCATTTACTGTGATTATGAGGTAAAACATAGATGAAAACGAAAAGGAAAAAAAAAAAAACAATGCAAATAGCCAAGGAGAGAGAGATAATTGACGTTAATGTATACAAGAGTTCAGAAAAAATATTTCTTTACTCACCTTTAGATTGACCCTGTTGTGACATCTCTCCTAAAAGACGAATGTATCAAAATGATTACATTGTAAATATAATACACTTTTATGTGCAGGGCTGATAGGTACATGTACTTATCACTGCACTGTACACATGTACTGTAGTTTAGTTAATACCTTTAAGGGAAAACATGTAATGTATGTCTAACTGAGTAAACTTTTATGTAGGTATGCCTCGTGGTCGGTAATATTTTCAATTTCAGGGAAAGTTGTGTTAAACTATGAGAAGTCAGCAAAGAGAGAACAGTGAAGCTGTGTGCGTCACTTGTAGTCTGTCAATAAGAGTTCCGCACGGCGTTTAATATTTCCCTCTTTTATTTTTAATGGCACCACAGATTTTGCCAAAAAGAGGGATTGCTGGTAGTCTAGAGTTGTGAGGGTATATGGGGAACATTTTAAAGCAGTCATTTCTGTATTTTAGAGTTGTTTTGTTTCTGTTCCTGGTTGAGTTGGCTATGCAGTTACTTTACATTTTGTGTTTCTAATGCATTGAAATTGACAGTAAGGATAGGTAAGGAATGGAGTACAGTGTTTTTTTCTGGCGTTCTTTCGTTATGTTTACAAAATACAATACAGAAAGGTTTAATTTAGGAAAGCTATTCTTACGGCATCATGATCTGAATAGTATACACTTATTACTGAGCTATGGATATTAGTCTCAATTGCCTGCCTGACATAAACATGGTCTAGTAAACTACCCGAGATGAATGTAGGTTCGTCTATAATCTGCACATAACTGAAAGATTCCATTAAGTGGTTGCATATCAATGGTATTAAAGAACTTTACATTCAGATCTCCTACGATTATATCAACAGAGTGAGCTCTAAGTATAAATAATCAATTCCACTGACAAAGTGAAGAATATTTGAGCCATTTTTACGATAAAGTAAGGGGAAAGACATATTTAGTGGTTCTTGTACATCATTTGTGTCGCAAGTTACAACAAACTTAACAGCATTTAAAGTAGGGAAGTATTCCTGGTTCAAAATGTGAAACTTATTTTTCACGCAGATTGCCAGACTGCAAAATTTATCTGAATTGTGATCATACCTGTATGAGGTAAAGGGAGTCAACTTTTGTAGAATATCGAAGTCATTATCTCCAGGTAAAAGTTGTGTTTCAGTGAAAGCTAGAATATCACTTTTGAAAAGATTTTCATCACATTTAACATCAGAACTGTGTTTCCTGAGAGAGCGTATGTTTAGTAGGGATAATGTTAAAGCTGAATTGGTATCCTGTGCCCTTTCTTTATCTGTGTTAGTGTTTTTTTGTATATCATCTGCATTTAATCTTCTTAGTCTGTCATATTCACTATGTACTCTCGGATTTGCTTTCACATGTTTGTTGTTGATTTGGCCGAGAATATAAAGTCCTTGAAGAGAAGTTGAACGGCTCAATGCAACATACACTTGTCCATAATTGAACGATTTCTGTTTGTCTAAATGGAAGCTAATAACAACATTGTGCAGTGTCAAGCCTTGCACTTTATGAACTGTGCATGCCCAAGCAAGGGTAATTGGAAATTGAATAGTTGTACTTCTGGAGAAGATAGTTTACCTGGTCGTAGTTTTATCTTTGTTAGTACTGGTTCAATAGGAACAACTCTATGTTGTCTTGCAAACCAGGACTTCCACTGCATTATATTAAATTGGTTCCTGCTCTTTTGTCATCAAATTTTACATAAAGTACATTTGGTTTTTGTGTAACTTTGTTGACATCAACCCTCACTACAGTTTCCATTTGGCCATTTATTAGTCTGTCTGCAATATTTATGTTGATAGTAAGCATTACTCTTGCTCCTTCTTTAATCTTAACTTCAAAATCTAGTCCTCCTGTTTCTCATCTCCCTCTTGACAATATTGTATTGATATTCTGGTTTGTAGCATTTGGTGGATATTGATCTGTAGCTCTAAGTACAAGCAAAGGCGTAGACAGCTGTTCAAGATGTTTGTTGTTGTGCTCATTTACAGGATCATTTTCTGCCCAAATGTGAAGTGTATTTGATGGATAATTTTCATTTTCAGCTAATTGGGATATTGATCGAGAGTTAATGCAGTTTATATCCTGTTCTGTTTGTGAACCAGTTCTTAATCTGTTTAAAAGTCGAATGAAGTGCTGATCATCTTTTTGTCTCATTATTTCAGTTAGTTCTACCACTCTGAACACAATTAAGCAATTAAGTTTTCAAAAATAGGTTTTTCTCTTATTGGTGGTAACTGATAAAAATCTCCTGCAACAACTACACTTATGCCAGCAAACAGTTCAGAGCTAGATGAGCAAAATATGTCTTTCAGTCTTTGGTGTATATGAAGAACACGCCTGTAGAAACCATGGAAACTTCATCTATTATAATGAGCTTTAGTTCAGACAATGAATTAAGGCTCATTTGAGTTTTCTTTTGATCAGACATTGCAGGGAGATTTTCACCTGCATCTTTAGGAATAGCCAATGCTGTATTCATTGTTGTTCCTTCAATATTTATGGCAGAAACACCTGTTGGGGCCATTAACAGTACTGTAGGTATCTCAGGGTTACTTGCGACATGTTTAAATGTCTTTACTACTGTGTGGTATATCAACCTTGTGACATGGCTTTTCCCAGATCCGCCACCTCCAGTGAGAAAGAGATATATTGGGTTGATTTCATTTGGTGGTAAAGAGCGGATATTTTTTACTTTGTTTCGGCACCAAGATAGGAGCAAATCATATGCAGCACACTGCTGAACGTTTAGTGACCTCACAGATTCCCGAAGCAAGTCATCAGAAATCTCAGCATCTGCATCGGGTTCAAATCTTGTTCTATTTTGCTCAACAGTAGCGTGCACTTCAGACTCATAGAATTTAGATGCATATGTCTGTTCATTACCTAGAAGAGTATCTTCATTCCTCCATGGGTAATACAGCTTAAGTAAGTGGTGAAAATACTTGTCAGGGTCTTTGTCTTGTTTGGTGTATGATACCTTATTACAGCCCTAGTTTTCCCGCATTTCATGACTTCATTAGTGTTAAGTAATTTAATTTTGGGAGGTAACAAGCTGATGCTATCTGTATTTGTGGTAGATTGAACATGCAATTCTGTTAGATCATCTGTAAGAATTTCTGGTTGTGCATCATTCTTTGTGGGATCAGTATTGTATTCTTTATAGTAGTATGCAGCAAATTCAGCTAGAAACAGGTTATCAATGGTAGTGTTCGAATCCGGTCTGATACTGTAGCGTTCTATTATATTTGATTTGTAAATATCTGTGTTGTCATCATCTAGTTCATCTAGTTCCTGCTGGCTTTTTGTAACTCGAACTCTTTTCTCTGGCAAATCAGTGCTCACAAAGACTGTTTTTGGGAAAACGTTTCTTAACCAAGATTCAGGCATGCATCTGTCATTCTTGTTAACTCACTTCTCGTGTGGAGAGAAAGGCTGCCCCAATTTTTCTTAAACTGTCCCTAACAGGCAAATTCAAAGCTGTTGCTTCCTTTGCTGCTCGCACAATAGCTTGTGAACATTCTGTTTCATCCTTTGTGAAGTATGAGCAAACATAGGTTACACATTTATAATGATGAAAAACAGGCTGTAAGTCAACATTAGCTCTGAAACCTCTTACCCCAGCAACAAAATAGTTGTTGATGAAACAGCTATCAAGTGGCCTTTTGGGGTGGAGATCAAAGTCAGAATCATGAGATACTGATAAAGCCTAGTAATATTGTTTCTCTGTTTTATTTGGATCATATTGTGGGTTATTTGGATTCAACACTTTGTCTATTTGTTCTTTGTCTAAAGTAAGAATTTTGTTTCTTTCGTCTAACATGTTGCATTTCATCTCTTCATCTAATTCTTCTGACAGTGGTTCTGCTACAATTGTTCTTCTTGTGATAAATTGGCTAAAATGAAATCTGCATGGAACATTACGGTATTTTCTACATGTTTTTGAGTGATTATGCTTTTGATAAGTTGCAACCAAGGCATACAATTCAGGGTCTGCTTGTGTATGTGGCAGATACGCTTGGAGATGGCCATCTATGAAATCTGCATAGTCTTGCTTGCTTTCATGTGTTAGTGTTGGACAATCACTTGTCCATATTAATCCATGTAGATGAGGTGAGCCTCTCATTTGAAATTCAATGCGTAAAGCATAGTGTACTATTTTGCCAATAGGATTAGCTTGTGTAAGAAGTACCTCGGTAAAGAACGTTTCAACCCTATACTGGAAGTGTTTAGCAACAACAACAGGGTTTAAGTTCAGCATGGAGCACCTTTGATTATAAGACAATGCATCAACTTGGGCATCAGTTAAATTTAGGCCTTGTGTTCTGCCAATAATTTGAAACAGTTCAGGCCATCTGAGGTCCGCACAAGATAAAGTCATAAACCAAGTTGGAATGCCAAGCTGTTTCACCATGGCTACAACTTCATACATAAACTTTTGCCAATAGGGTGGTGAGCCTGGAACATGTCTCAGACATAGATAGGCCTGGTCTTGAAAAACAAGATTCTGTAACCTTTGTACGTTGGATCTTAGATCTGATGCTGTAAGGGACTGCCCACGAAGTTTTGAGAGAGCTATGTTAATGCTGTCTGATACTTTTTTCTGTTCTATAATGAACTGTGCAAAGAACAAATATTCAGGATTCATTGCAAACCTGCCACTATGGTGTAAAAGACGTGCATTGAAATATTTTGAAGGTGATAAATTAACTGATCTTTCTGCAGTGTATCCAAATCTACCATTTGGAAATAACACTGGAAATGCAAGTTCTTTACAATGCATGTCAGTCATGAAAGAGACTGGATGTTTATTTTGACCTGGCGCAATATCGAAAATTTCATTCCCGTGTGACTTTGTATGGTTATTTTGTTGTACATTTACAGTTACAGGATAATCTGGAAGAACAGACTGTAAACATGTTTCAGTTGTGGGTGCCCTACACTCATTCAAAGGATGCTCTACTTCTTCGTTATCATCATCTACTCCTTTGTGTTGTGGGGTACCTTCACCCATTAATGAACACATTTCTGAATCTTGTTCTGAACAAGTGTGCAGCTGTTGTTGAGTGAGATTTATGTCAATGTTTTTAATGTTGATTGTTATTCTGCTATAGAAAGGATTGTTATCCCTCAGCCAATTTAGAGCATTGAGTATGATGTCAGGTCGTACAGCTTGAAAATAAACATGACCTCTAAAGGAAAGTTTTCTTTTCAGCTTTAGCGTGATTATTCCTGACCTTTCAGGTGGTCTTGGCAAAACATTGCATGTTTGATCACAATCTACAGGCACATTACAAATAGCCCCTTTGATCTTTCGTTGTTGACCTTTGGGCATGATAACTATTTTTTGAAAGAGAAGCCGCTGAGATATGAGAATTTGCTCACGTTTTTCTAGACTTTTAAGTGCTGAGGGAATTTCATCAACCAATAATTTGTTATGTACAGCTAGACATCGGATGTGTCCCTTTAATAACTTAGAAGAACATGTATTACAGATGTATTCTTTGTTATCAAAAAAACGTTTTCCAGTAAAATTATGCTGAATGTCATATTTTCCTTTCTTTAATTCTGTAACAGTTTTCCTATAAAGAAGTCTGTTGCATACAATACATATGTAACTAGGACCTTCTCTCACTTTTTTTTTTAAAGATGCAATGCAGGAATTCAAGTCATTGTGTATAATAGCATTTAACTGTCTTGCATTGCTTCTCTCTGTCCTCTTTCTTGCCAGCATTTTTTCTTTTTTTGTGCTTCCCATTTGTTGATAAGCCTGTCTTCCTTTGGCCAACAAACTGTCTTTTGTAGATGCAGACATGGATTCGTATTTTTCTGCACGACCACTGAGAATGTCTTGCTTTTCATTGTTGTAATAGCGATTCAATATATCCAAACGCAGTTTTTTCTTTACAGGTTCTAATTCAGCATAACACTTTTTCCTCTTTCTTGAAATTGCTATTTTCTGTTCAGAATATTTCTGGCGTTTAAGAATCTTTTGTTTCTCTGTTCTAGTTAACTTGCATGAGCATAATATAAACTGAATTACATACTCTGTTTCATCACAAATTACCTTATTTGTTATTGTTTGAACTAAACATTTTGCATTATCAATTTGATGGATCTCTAGTGTGTCTTGTTCATTCAAGGAGAAGAGAAAAAATCTTGTGCCTCTCTTAATTTTGTGAAAAACACAACCTAAGCAAAGGTTTGAAAAGTGAAGCAAAAATCCTGTACTTATACTGATATTGTGCAAAACTGAGGTGCACTTACTATATAATGAACTGCGCACAAGGGTTCCGGCAGTAGTTGAAACACAGTTAACATCAATATGAGCACCACATATATTAATATTCTGGAATAGTTTACTGGAATTTGGCTGACATTTGATGGTGTCAGAAAATAGAGCACTTCCACATTTAACAATAGCATCTGATGCATCAGACTTCCAGTACACTCAAGGTTTCAACACAGAAAAACAAATTCCATAAAGAGCTATTGTGGAGCTTTTTGTTATAGTGACACACACTAGTAATGTTTTTAATGCTTGGAGTATCTCTTGGCAAAGTGCTAACAGGAACATCATTTAAGTTTTGTGTCGGAGTTTGACTGGCTGCAAAATTTGTTTGTATATTATCATTGCCAACTCTAACTGAAGACTTTCTGAAAATAGCAAAAAACCAACCACTAGAGTGATTATGTAAAAGATCTTGAAATGAGGTGTATGTTTTGACTGAGACACACATATCATCAATATATACCCACTGATTATCAGCTTTTATAGCCACTGTAAAATGATGGCTTGAACATCTAACCAAACCTTCAAGTGTGTAATTTTGACCCAATACATCTATTGTAACTGGAAAAATTAATCGATCAATACAATTTGATGACAGTTCTAAAGTTAAAAATGTTGGAAGCAGAGCAAAATGTTGCAACATTGAGATATCGCCACAATGGCTTTGACACAAATCACAGTAAAGTGCAGCAGTGCTAGGCAATATAGCCTCAGAGACATAATTGTCAAAATTTCTTTGAGTTATGTTTACGGAACTTATGTAAAGTACAAATATAGTTCTCTGCTTTACAATCGTACTGTCACATGATGTACAAATCGACTGGTCAGTCTGTTGGATAAGAAAAAGTCGTTTTAACTCCTGTGTCATCACACCAACTGTATTCAAGGTAAATATGTCACTAAAGACAGCATGATCAGACATAGTAGCAAATGAGTTGCAATGTTGTCTTAA
>NC_090872.1:4365614-4368114 GCF_036669935.1 Montipora foliosa | reverse complement strand
CTTTAAAGTGCAGCAATAACAACTCTTCTTTTACAACTATAGTATGTTTGAATAAACATAAAAAGGGTTCGCGAGCTTCCTTTAGAAAAAAGGATGATTTCTCTCCTACATGTATTTTGTTTCCCCCTCAATTAAGAGGAGAAGCCAAATGACTCATTATGTTTAGCCAGGCCACTATTAAGCAAGGGGTCACTGAGTTAAGGAGTGTTTATACACCCTGATATAGCGTACTAATACTCCTACATCTCTTTCGAGCCACACATACGTGAATTGATATAATCTTAAGCCTCTTGCTGTATTATTCCTCTCCTGAATATATTTTGTTTCCCCCTCAATTAAGAGGAGAAGCCAAATGACTCATTATGTTTAGCCAGGCCACTATTAAGCAAGGGGTCACTGAGTTAAGGAGTGTTTATACACCCTGATATAGCGTACTAATACTCCTACATCTCTTTCGAGCCACACATACGTGAATTGATATAATCTTAAGCCTCTTGCTGTATTATTCCTCTCCTGAATATATTTTGTTTCCCCCTCAATTAAGAGGAGAAGCCAAATGACCGATTATGTTTAGCCAGGCCACTATTAAGCAAGGACTTACTGAGTTAACCAGTGTTTATACACCCTGATAAAGCCTAATAATACTCCAACATCTTCTCTTTCATGCCACACCTACGTGACTCGATGTAATCTTAAGCCCCTTGCCGTATGATTCCTTTCCTGAATATATTTTGTTTCCTCCTCAATCAACAGGATCTTTTTCTACCACTTTTCGATGCCGCTGTTGTAGCAGGATTAAAAAGTCAGCATCAATCATACCGAATACTCGGTGATGATCACACTGGATTTCGAACTAGGTCACCGAAATAAACTACTGCTAGTGTCTACAAAATCTTTTAAAACGTTCTGCTTATGATCGCTAGCTAACGATTGTCAAACCTTGTCGGCTTTGTTTATATTTTACTTCGCAAAGCAATTAATTATTGTAGCAATTGTTATACTAATGAATATTCTAAAAAATATTGACTGATGCCAAAGGGAAAAAGATATTGCGTTGTTCTGCATTAGCACAGATGTCGATAATGATTGCCAAAACATGTCACAATAATTTCTCATCTAGTTAGTCTGGAATAAAACTGAGAGTGATCGATTCCGTGGTCTTTTGGATTAGAACAAAAGTGCGTGTTAGGGTTGTCTGTCTGATTGTCTACGCCTTTTCCCATCGACCTAAAAATGAAATAGGACTAGCTTTTGGTTTTCACATTTTCTCTGACTCTAAAAACTATTATTGAATGACAACTACTTCAGCAAGCATCTACCAAAATTCAGTGATTTTGTTTCTTCATGATCTCATGCTTGACCACTTTCTTCTTGAGGTATTTGCATTTGTGGCCCCACGAACTGCTCTTGCATCATCTTTATCTGCTGCACCCACGTCCTCAACTCTTGAGTATTTTGCTCCATCGTACTTTGATTCGTCCACCAACGGGAGGTACTGCAACATATAGAAATAATAAAGGTTTCCTCAGTATCATGCAATTAGTTTTTACTTCTTTTTCTTTATTTTTTTGGCTTGAAATAAAGTGGAATCGACAAAACTGAAATTCACCGTAGAAACGTCTTTATGCCCATCACCCGCAAGAAAGTGACCAAAAACTCCGACGATAAAACACTTTAAACTTCACGCGTTTCTCGTAAAGAGTTAAACACACAGAGATTTGAAGAGGAAAATAATGACATAGATAGGATATTGAATCCAGTTGCCTATCAAGGTTTCGAGCTATCTAGAGTGAATAGGTAAAAAACGATATATAACATCACGTGCACTGCGAATAAATACATTTTGTAGAATTTTGAAAACGTGTCAGAGTGGGTAGCCCTAAATAAATGGTAGCATTCTAATTTGAATTTTACTTTACGTAGAACTCAACCCATTTTCAAAATCATTTTCCCCTCCTCTTTTCTTAGTTTCTTGTGGATGGCGGGTGTGCCCTCACCTATACTGGAATCATGCCTTCTATATTTGGTTATTACTTAGAAGGTACCATGCTCATTAAATAAACGCCCTAGTCCAACAGGGCTGGAATAAAATATCCCAAACATATGTGGTATTAGTATCTGTTTCCAAGAAAACAGAGCTCGCCCAAAGCAAAGCCTTGCCAAAATTATCAGTCTTAATGCAGGGCGCGAAAAAAAAAAAAAAAAAAAAAGCACCTTGAAAACGTCTTGTTACTGACCTCTCCTTCGATGAACGAGCGCAACCTCTTGGAAATATTTACGAAATCAGGGCGGAGTATTGGGACCTCTTGCCAGCAAATCTCCATCAAGTTATACCTGATGATAAAAAAGGAGGAGACGAGGAGCCTATATCTCCAGCAATTCTTCCTTCAACCCTTTCGCATGAAGGTTTATGCTTGGATATTTTTTCGCTGCAAAATGCTTTGATTCTACTTTTAAGGTCTTGCGACATTTTTTGATGGATATGATGCCATTGCTTTTG
>NC_090872.1:4350614-4355614 GCF_036669935.1 Montipora foliosa | reverse complement strand
TACCTTAAACCAACCAAACGGGGTTGAAAAGAATCGCTTTCCTCTTAGGCGCTAGCATTATTGCAGTTCCTGACCTGATACAATTGTGTCTTAGGCACTTAATACTTCAAAAGCCTGGAAATGTAATCGTCAAAAGCACATACACATCACTTTTGCTTGACAGATTTGCAGGATCTCCAAAGAGTATCTCAGGTGCCGTCCACTTTATTGGCATACAGCCCTAGGGAGAAAACAGCATTGCATTTTCGTGTTAAAAACAGAACGTCAAAGAGGTACACAGAGAACAAAGTGAAAGGGAATCCATCAATAATGTAACCCACCTTTTTGGCATTGCCATGTCCATATTTAAAGTTCTGGTAAGATAACCCAAAATCAGTGACCTTGCAAACACGGTTTTGATCAAGAAGTACATTTCGTGCTGCAAGATCACGGTGAATAATCTGCAAAAAGCAAATAATCAACGTTAGTCATGCTCGCGTATAGGATAATATGTTCTGTAATCCCACCTGTAGTGATGAGGTGCGATTTGCATTTCCCTATCAACAAGAGGGCTGCAAGCGGGTCCAAAGTTAAAGCTTACTCGAAATGACTCAGAGGAAGTTAGTTACTAGGTATTATTATACATTGGTGTCACAAGCTCGATTTTGATTGGCTATAAGCACGCAGCTAATTCTTGCTTGCTCTGTTTCTCTTACGTCATACCTATCGACAATATATTTTATATACGTAGAATTGACGTCATAAACAGAGACAATAGTTTTATGCATGCAGAAGTGACGTCACCTGACACAGTAACCAGTAGAGAAGAGGAAAGAAAACTTTGCCAACTGCGGAAACTTTCTTTGATTTAACACAAACTTTGGCCTATCATGGGAAAACCGAATACAATAATTGTTAATTAATTAACTAATATGATTAGAAAATAACGTAGTCTGTTCGAGCTATAGCCAATGTTCCCCAATTACTGACTTACAAAGATGACTGTAAAATTATCATGACGACCACGGCGGCGGCAGATCACACTATGTAATATCAAGGCATAGGTCGGTGCATCGTTCTCCAGCGTTATCCCAATGTAGGAAACCCAGTGTTTAAAGCGCGCGCGCTAGTACGTGTCACCTACAGCAATCCATTTCTTTTCGATATAAGAATATGATAGCAAAATGATCACACATTTTTGTCTACATAATGTCAAACACTACAAGGATTAAGCATATCGTATGATGCATTTCGTAGATACAATCTTAATCTGTGAAAGATTACAATAAGCAACAATAGTACCATATCGTATGACATGCTTGTTTCGTGTCACATACCCCTCTGGATGCCAGGAACACCATTCCAGCAGCAATCTGGTTTGAAAATGACAATAGGTCATAGGTCTTCAGTGGCGCTACTGCTAGTTTTCCGCGATAATGTTTGTCGAAAATTCCACGGCTTTTTCTCAGGTACCCCAGAAGATCCCCACAGGGTAAGTACTCCATGATCAAAATTGGCTGTACTGTAAAGGTTACGCAGAGTTTGGACAACTTCTATAATGCTGCATTCAAACTGTTAGCTTCTCGTAAAGGTGGATATGGGATCTATCATTATTACGTTTAGACGCTTTTAAGAAGTAAACAAATAAAGCAGTATTTGCGTGGCTCTGTGTTGGAAGATCACAGTTTGGTCAACCACCTTTGTCAGCATCGCATATTAACGGCTCACCTTGAATGAGCAGAGGGGATGAGAATGAAGAAAAGGGCGAATATCTACACATTCCCCAAGTTAAAGGTTATGTTACCAAAGAATAAATGTAAAAGTGAGAAAAAGAAAAAGAGACATGAATTAAATAATAATATTAATGTAAAAAAAAAACATATTAATCAACGTTAGTCATAATTTCCACATATTTGTATAATTTCTCTGTATGATGGAAAGAACTGTGTGGAAAACTTTCTATGAAGAAAGTATAGTGAGAAAGAGATGATTAAAAAATTTTTAAAGATAAAATATACAATTGCCATGCAAAATTTACAATTCCTTTAAATTATTATTCTCTCCCTGGTGGTCTTTGCAGCCTGAGTCAGTTCCTCGCACAAAAAAAAAAATAGAATAATAATAAGAAGAAAAACAATAATAATAACAATAATAAATAAATAAATAAATAAATAAACCAAAGCCTCCAATACTTTCTTGTATGAAATGGCTCCAAGTGGGTTCTCTTTAGAAGTGTGAAATCAGGCGCATGACCGTTTTATACAGCCAACCATTCGCATTTTAACTAAAACTATCAGCTTCAAGGGTTTGCATTTCAGATTGAAAAACAAATGTCATATCTTTTGTCATTATTCCATGGCATTGCTTTGATGGTACACCTTTTTTTGAAAATTGTTCTGTTTTTCTATTTCTTGACCTTATGCTATGCAATTATTGGAAGTGAACTTGACGTTAAGAGGGTTTAGTTTGTTCTTGGGAAACGTGGTGATAACGGCCATTTTCTCATTACTCGAAATGGGTTAGAATTTCCCAAACAATTTGCTTAAATAGACAAATTTAGCCCTGAATATCATCGATTGATAAGGTTTTCACTAGCGGTCTTGTACTATTGGTGCAAATTTCTCACAGCTGTTTCTATTTAGCAGTTGCAATAACATCCTTACTTTGGGTGGTGACACAGCCAATGAATTGAACAATATTCGGCTGAGGGCTGTCTCCAATAACTTTGCCCAACCCGATTTCTCTCATCAGAGCGGCTCTTCCTTCATCTCCAGATGTGGCTACAACAAATGACACCAGGGTACAATAAGATTGGACACATGACTTGTGTTGTGTTTCATGGATTTCTACCTTCTTGGTCATGAACTCTTAGGAACACGGTTGATTTACCCACACTTGTCTTTGTCTCATTTTCTTTACGTCATGAGGCATTGTGATAAAAGTAAGCCCATTTTTCTTTTAATGCCGTTTGTTTCTTCGCATAGGAGGCTGATATCGATGGAAGCCGATGATGCGCTTCTTACCCTCCCTCCATTTATCAGTACTCCATTTTACATGTAATTAGAGCTACAGCTACACAAATTAAAGGAAGGTGTTAAAACGTGCAGACATTTAAGTCGCTGAGAATCGAACTTGTGACCTTTGGCTGTCAAAGACGCGCACCAGTCAATTAAGCTACGCCTGCTCCTGATTCAGTGTTTGGGGCTCGAACGCTTAGGGAGAATCGAATATGCTTGATCGATTCAAATCTCCACTCTGTCAACCAGTTGAAGATATTTAACCATCTTATATCGTATTTTGAACTGCAATTTATCAGTGGAAAATAGGCTCAAAAATGTTTAAAAGCGTTATTTATTTATGAATTTTATGAGGAACTTTATCCCTTAATGTGCAACGAGGGTAAAAATCTGGTGTATTTGAGGCAAGACGTCGCCATGAAAGTTTGAAATAAAAGTTAAAGAACAAAATGTCTTTGCACACTTGCAATGAATAGGGATCAAGCAGGAGAAAAGGAGTAGCAAACCTGTTAGGAGAAGGTGATCTATTTTGGTAATCTCCGCATTTGTTTCGAGGTTAAGATAAAGGTGGGTAGATTATGAAAGAGTTGATTGACAATTGATGATTTTTGCTGCACCCTTTCATAAAATATAGTAATGAGAATTTTTTTCTTTCTGTTGCGACATATTTTTATTGTGCATGTTGAACGAGGTTTTGTAAGCCTCTACGTGACAGGCAGTTCATTAAAACACTTGTGATATTGCAGTGGAAAATTTCCCTGTCCTCTTTAACTAAACGGTATCCGGTGGAAACTATAAATTAAAAAAGCCGAATGGTACTTACGAGAAAAGCACTTTGCTGCAACAAAACGTATGCCTGGTTTTCCATTTTCACGACTCAAGGTTGCTCGCCAAACTGTTCCAAATGCTCCTGAACCAATGACCTCCTCAAGTGCAATCTGGCGACGTGCTATTTCCCATTCGTCCACTTCAACATTCAACATCTCCATTTCATGTCCTTCCTCGGCACCTCGTGATCTTTAATCCAGAAATGTTGAGTGTTAGTTCTCTCATTTTCCAATGATGGGTTGCTTGCCGCTCGCCAAAACTATTTTTCGTTTTGTCACAGCAAGTTTCCAAAAGTGTAATTGGTTTGCTTATTTGATGCGGGAACACTCCCAAGGATGATGCAAATAATGTAGTTCGAATGCAAAAAACCACTTAGCGGCAAGCAAGGGAAAAATCTAGCCCTTGGAATATGTTAGTTTTAGGCTATGTCACGAAAACGGGTGTTTGTTCCCCAAGACGTTTGCAAAGTCAAAAGACTTCCAAATGACGTTCAGAATTGCAGAAACAAGGAGGTTGGTGTATGATGCCCCAAAGCCCGTAGTGGGAGACTAACTAAGAAAGCCATACTTAATATCCAACAGCTGCCATTTTACAATGCCAGATAAGTTCACATCATGTATGCTTAATAATCGCGCACTTCTTGGGGAACAGAATTTTGATCTTGAAATATGTTTTGTGAAATTCACGTATCCCGGCCTAACCCCCTAAACTCTCTCTCTCCTTCATTTTGTCTGAGGATGAGGGAACAGAACATCTCCATCATATATTGGCCTCTTCTAACGATAAATCTTTTCAATCTCAATTTAGCCCGTGGTCAAGATGCGCGGCTCTTTGGAGGAAAACACCTGATCGGCTGTCATTGGCTGTGCTACCATGGCGCGAAGCTAAAAATAGCTGAGGCATGGAGATGTGTTCTCTACCTTCATTCTCTCTTGCTTGTGGTTAGTTATGCTGTTTACAGAAGGGGGCGTGATACGTAGAGTATACCATAGAGAGCTGGGTCACCTCGCAGCTCTTACAAGGTCTCACCTGATTGGAGACCACCCACCACAAAAGAACAAATAACAGAAACAATGGACCCTAGGCCTAAAACAAAAGGGCCATTGTTTCTGTTACCCTAGGCCTAAAACAAAAGGGCCATTGTTTCTATTATTTGTTCTTTTGTTTAACCTCAAG
>NC_090872.1:4338114-4345614 GCF_036669935.1 Montipora foliosa | reverse complement strand
GAGGTAAGAGCGGGCACTAGGCCTTGTGACGACTTACCTTATCACATACAGCATGCATAATGGCCCTCCAGGGCGATTACTGCCTAGCTATAGGTTGCTTCTTATTACCGAAACCAGAGTTAAGGGTCAGAAATTCAGTGTGAGTCCATAAAGACTTACTTTTTCATGTGATCTACAGCTACAGGTGCCATAAAAAACCCTTAAGTCCTTAAGGGCTCCAAGAAAGCTGAAATATTTTATTTCCCAAGTTGCCAAAACAGTAGTCTTTGCCGGAAGGATAACCCACTCCACCCCTGTCCTATCTTTGGATATATATGCAGTATGGATGCCACCATGGATCTGTGTTGTTTGGGAAAGCAACAAAAGGAAAATACTGATAGAGAAAGGGAAAGAGTGCCCGTGAGTAATCATCTAGCAATTTAGCGGAAAATGGACCGTGGACCGTGTTGGACGTCCTTATCAATCATTTACAACATAAGTGATCCCATTTACACTGGGGCACTGGGTATGAATAAATATTCAGTAAACAAATCATGCCATTGAGGTTCTCATACAAGTTCTATCATAATCATTCTCTGCAATATCAACGAGACGAATCTGCACGAGAAAACAACTGAATTCCAAGTCAGTCATAGCCAGCAAACTACAATGACCTCGTCACGTACGGTATTAATCGACCTGTGTATATCTAACTCGCAACGACGCACTTGCAATTTGTGTTAGACGATTAGCTTTAATTATATTCGAAATTTCTTAAAGGTTCAAAACGATTCTCAAGTAGTGTCACGACAGATGTTGTGGTTGCATTCAAAGAGACCGATAAGTTCTTTTTTCCTCAGAAAATATTAAAGCCTAAACAGGTGGGTTATAGTACTACTGAATGGAATTACAAAGCTTGCTTATACATTGATTCAATTAGCGCTTCATTACTACGGGCTACAGACGTGATACGTTCGTTAAACGAGTTGAACAAAGGAGATGAACTTAACATTTCAGTTTGGACGAAAAAGATGCAATTTTGCATTGTGATTTACCGGCAAAAGATGTATTGTTAAGTAAATAAAGAGTTTTCGCAGCGGCTCTATTGTCCGTAATTTTCAAGACTTCTTCCAAGAAATTTATAACCGCTGTCGGAACACTATCTGATCTGTCCTAAAACAATCACATAAAAATTTCTTATTAACGGCAAGTCTTTTCGGTGACAATTAACTTCAGAGTCTCTTTTAACCATAACTTGGAAGGAAAAAAGATAATCGAAATTAAATGGCTGATTTTTGCAGACACGCTTTGTTGAAACTTTAACCGGAAGTGGCCTGGTTAGCCATCTTCTCGTAAGTTTTTTTCTTAGTAAAAAGCCTCAACCTTAGTATTTTTTTCTTGATATTACTAAACGAAGGGCTGAACTTTGCAGGGATACTAAGACCTCAAGATATAAAACATGGGCATGGAAAATATTTGGTCTGAAAAACAGGCTATTTCCGGTTGCTTCCCATATGCTTCAAATATGACCAAGTTGTGATAACAGCCACAGGCTAGCGAAAAATTTCCATGAGCTAATGTTCTCACCCATAAAAGCCTAAGGATAGGGCTTTACAAAGATGGTTTTGTTTTTGCCTGAAATTAATTTCATGTTGCTAAAAGAGAGATTTAAAAGTGGCCAAAATTGCACTGAAAATCAGCCTCTGGGGACCCCTGAGGGGCTGATATCCAGAACTCGGCTAAAAAAAAGTCGTTGAAGCTGAAACTTTGGCATACGTAAGTACTTTGTGTACCAATTTTAAGCGAAATCGACCGACCTTCATTTCCAAGTCTGCCCCGGTCTCTCTGGCAGAAGCTCTTAAGCCTTGTTGTAGTTTAGTCCCACGGGCAAGGCCCTGGCTACTCTCTTGGTTCTCCATTTTCAATTCCTCGCATTGACTCTGGAAGTAGCAGCAATGGTTGCGCCAACGGACAGGGTGTTTCTTTACCAAAACAGGGGCACCCAACGAGAATATAGTTTACAACCTCTTAAACATAGCATTGTTAAACTATTTTGGTGTTTAAACGGTAGATATAGGCATGTTTTTACCCCCTAAATTGTTCTTATCTGTTCTGATTTCCTAAGTGAAAGTCTAGTGACACCTTTTCGAAAATTTCAGCCAGAAAAAGGGCTGCCGAAACTTCTAGGTGACCTTTTTAGGGTAAAAATCCGTTACAAATGGGCAATTATTTCATTTTTTAGATGTTCGAAAATCCTATGACAGGCAGGCAAGCAAGAAATGTTAGAGGAAATGTTCCGCAAAATTCTAGATCTCAAATCGTCTTCCGAACTGATATTTTCCGACTATTGACGTTGGGTGCCCCTGCCAAAAGCTTACCTCAAACATTGCTGAGGATAAAAAAAGGAGAAAACAGGAGATTAAACATCTCACAAAAGTACATCACCTGTAAATATCTTTAGTGAAACAAACATTCTCGAACGGATAAATCAACATCATTAAAACAACTCCTTCGACATTACGAAAGAATCTCAACAGCCTCAAACCAAAACAAACTTCTCAGTAGCCCCCCACCCCCCTTGAGGAAATAAGCAGTTTTTCACAGAAGCCCAGTCTTAACAAAATGATTGACATCACTCGTGCCTGGCCGATAAAACTTTGAATTAAACTACGCCAGTTTATAATTGTATATTAGACACGCAAAACAGTCAAACTTGAGGGGACCCCACACTTTATCTAAGAGTTTAAATATGTCGTCGTCAGTGATGGTGTAATCATCATAATCTATTATTCTACTTATTTCGTCGGCCACATAGATAAGATCTGGGACTCCAATTAACATCTATGGTTATTCCGTTTAACATATATCACTGAAAAATGTTCGATGACAATTTCTGGAATCGAGGGACCATGGATCCTTTGCTTACAATTGATAAAATAATTATCTGTGAACCATGACACAGTTTGTGATTTCGAATCTTCTGCAAAAGCATCAAGCGACAAGTGCCGGAACTTTCTTTGCTCTCAGCTTCAGACCAATTCTGATCAAATGCCTTTATCTCGGTAACGACTACACGACCACATTCTACGCTAGATGCGCCAGAATGCCCCATTTTCGATGGCCTCTATTTAACCGGCCAGATTGGAATGCCATTGCATTTACAAAGGATCACTTGCCAGAAATCTAATTCAAATTCAACGCCTTCTCTTGACGTAATTTTACATGATCAAGCCTCGATTGAGCAGAATAAATTAGTGCGTACAGATTTCTCAACATCAACATAGATACGTTGCATACATGGATGGGTCGCCGTATTCCTCCTTAAAGATCATTAATGTCAACAAGAAGGCTAGAGATCCTTTTGTCCGTGGCAGCAAGAATACAATCGGCGGTGTTAATTTCCGTTCAAAGCCGTCTGAAATGACAATCGTCTGACATGACTTCCAAACACTCTATTCTTCGATAGGCAAGAAACCAAATTTGAACAAATCAGCGTGATCTTTTAAGCTACATATATTAATTAGTGAGACAGGACGACTCGCTCCCAAACCGTCATCAAAGAACAAAACGATTGGTTTTCCTTCTCCAGGCAACTTTTCACCAAAAGGTTTTAATTTTTTTGAGAAAGTGTTGGGAGGCAAAGACAGCCCAAAAGGCAAAACAGTTAACATGAGGAATCTGGCAGTACCGACTTGATATCTCCAAGCAAGGGCTAGAAACTTTCTGCGTTCAGGGAAGATATCTATGTGGAGATACCCCTGAGAACTTCTTTGGCAACCCAAATGCCTTCCCACTCAGGCTTGAACTTACTTCTTGAACAGGTTGTTATTCACATGCGTAAGATGTAAAATCAATCTTTTCTTTCCAGGCTTTATCACTTAAAGCAATGTTATGCAGGTTATGATACCATATCAAACACCAATTATTGCTGAAAAGGTTCGGTCATTTTAGTTGAAGTAAGAAAAGTTACCATGGCAACAGGAAAGCCCTGTAAAAACACCCCATATTTTGGCTTTAGCTGCTCATATCTGAAAAACGAACTCGGTGACCCTCATTCGTATTTCTGAAATGTGATCTTTGCAGCGAATTTAGAGGCACCTTAAATAATTGAAAATTTAAGGTAGCTCGAAATCCGCTCCACAGAATTTTTTTTTTCATTTGCAGAGAGTTTCTTCTTGGCCTTCTGAACACTTTTGTGCAATAATAAAAAATATAAGGTGTTTTTGCAAAGCTTTTCTGTTGCCCTGATAACTTATTACGTCAAAAAAAAAAGATTTCATCTCGTTTAGCAATAATTGATGTTTCACATGGTATCATAACATTGCTGCTACGTGATAAATTTTGTGGTGTCAATCCTTCTATTAAGAACGTTTCTTTCAAGTGTTGATACCGTTTTGCGCCAAATTTCTTTGGTAAATGACAGAAAATATAAAGTTGATTGTCCAGTGTATACGCATGAATAAAAGAAAATCAAAATCAATGAATAAATTAATAGAGTTATTCCACATCAAACAAAACTTACCTTTCCGCGTTTTTTTTTTTTTTCATTTCACCACGGACAGCAAATACCCAGCTTTGACATTTTTGACTTGATGTTTGGGACGTGTGACGTAATTTTTTTAAACAAAATCACTTCCGATCAACGTCCATGTTAAGAAAAAACATCTCCTGCTTAAGCTCTCAAATTAACTGATGTCTAGTGTAGTGCGTTGCAGTACAGTGCAGTGCAGTATATTGTAAAGTAAGGTTGTATTGTGGAGTATTAGGTTCAAAAATATAAGTTGTCTACAAATAATGACAAATAAATAAATAAGAGATAAATTGCTTACAAGATAGAAAACGGAAAAAGGAAATCGAATAGAGTGTAAAATCGTCCTTATACAAAAACAAACGCAATAGAGAGAGCGGTAGATGACCTTGGTTGGACTTGTAGAGGATCAATCTAATTTTGTGGAATGAGGAAATGCTTGTCATTAACCCGTCTGCACCAGTTCTTGAGACTAGTTTTTTTCTTGTTTTTAAGAATCATTAAGTCATTTCTATCTCGCTGGAAACATTTCTTACGACCGAATTTCGAGGTCTGTCGAGGTTCTATTATTACCGTTAACGTTCACTTTAGACAAATGAGCAGTATATGAGATCAGGACGACTGATCAAAGGTCTCTATTTCTTTTAAAGTGCATTATTGTGTATTACAAGTGGGTTAGCGAATGTGAGAGAATGATTAAGACATGTCAAATGAAAGGTATTACAATTGAACCCACTGGGAACTCGGAAAAATCCGAGCCCCAGATGGGTTCCGAGTTGCCAGTGGGTTCAATTGTAATACCTTTAATAGACCATATTCGTATTCTCGGTATTGGACTGGAACTAGCTTGCAATGGAGGCTAATGCGGGGGAATCTTTTCAAATGCAAATACTTTCTAATATATTCCCCCGCATTAGCCTCCATTGCAAGCTAGTTCCAGTCCAATACCGAGAATACGAATATGGTCTATTTGATATGTGTTAGCCATTCTCTCACATTCGCTCACTTTGGTGGTTGGTTGGCCCCATGGTTCACAGAAATACAGGCAACTGGATTTCAATGATGCTCTTAATGTGACTGGGCGATGCAGTTATGAGCTATGCTGTCACTCGCTAATTGACTCTGTGGCTGCGTGATGCAGCTCGACTCTAATACCCACATTTCACGGTTGCACACCATAGAGTCTCCAGTAGCTCAGTGGTTAGAGCATCCGCACAATATCACGGAGGGTCGTGGGTTAGAATCCCATCTGGGGCTCGGATTTTTCCGAGTTCCCAGTGGGTTCAATTGTAATATCTTTCATTTGATATGTACAAGTGAGTTGACCAAAAAATAATAATTGACTTACCTCGCTGTGGCTGCTCAGTACAGGGACGTAAAGATCATGTGAAGACAAAATAAGGAAATAATATAGTTGGTGCTGATGAATATACCACGTTCTTTGAAGACTGAGATTATAAGACCAAGTAAACATGACTTTATGCCGATGAGGAAGGTTGGTAATTGTCATGACAATCAACGAAATCGCGAATGCGTTAGGCCTTCTACTACGGCTAAGACTACGACTAGGACTACACTAAAAACAAAGAGAATAACCTTTCCAATGTATTACACTGCTCCACGAGATCACAAATACCTACATGGAAACATGTAACACTATTTAACTTAAGATGCGGTGATTTGTACCTGTCATTCGTCGTTTGCAAAGGTACCAGATGATTAATGCTGATAACACCACAGCAGAAAAAGGGCCGACGATGTAGTACCACTCTATCGCTCTGGCAGCTGTAAAAAACAGAACCATGCATGGTTGCAAATTTTTCAACGCGCAGGATATATGCCATTCGAGGCCGAATTTGGAGGGGCAAAGTTAATACTCTGTTTTCAATTATTAGAGCTTAAAGGAACCAAGCGATTTAGCAGATATTGCTATGGACCGTATTTATAAATGATTCTTTTCTCTTTGTGCTAATTATCCTCACTAGCCTCGTTAGCAAAAGGAAAATTTTTCTGCCAAAGTGAGGCTAATGAAGATGATCAGCACAAAGGCAAAAGGATGATTTATTGGCCGCGAGTTATGAATACGGACTAAATGGTATTATCAATTTGAGAGCAAAACTCAAAGGGGCCATGTCAGGTTATTTTAGGGTGTTTCGGGGAAAACCTTAATTAATCACGAGTTTAAAACTCGAAAATGGTAGTGACGGAAAATCCTTTACTGATAAAATTATCGTTAAGTCAGAAACAAGATGATTCTGAGCAGAAACGAACTTTATCCTGGTGGTATATCGCAAAAACTTCGAGCCGATTTTTTGCAAGATTGACCAAATGCAATCCGTTTCAATCTTGTACCTTTCTGTCCACCATAAATTCTCTTTCTTTTATGTTTTTCAACAGTTTTAAGTGGTCATTTTAATGTTTCATTCTAATTTTTGGGCATTTTGGGCGTCATGAGATTACAACATTTTGCGTGACATAGCCCCTCTACACTTAGCATGCCAAAGACAAGCAACAATCTCAGTCATGCTCCTCTTCATTTTATCGTGCCAGGATGCCTTCTAACAAGGTAGTGAAAATTGAAACATTCTACTCAAAAACGACTAGAGATGCATTAAATAATTTGAACGTTATGACCAAATTAACGAATAATCTTAATTGTATTTACAGACTTTGCTGAAATGATCTTGCGTCAATGGCCACTCGTGCAATTTCAAGAAAGGATCAGAGCCGTTAAGTTTAACTTATTCATCCTTATGTTCTCATTAACACAAGATGTTGAGTCTGTAGTAGCTTCAGATATTGCGTTTCAAGTTATATTGCAGAAAATATATTTATACGAATATATAGTTAATATCCGGCGAAAATTACATTCTTTACAGGGGTCAGGGCGAAGACGGAAAGTGACAACGCAATTGATGTCACCAAAAGACGTTGGTCAACAATTTTGTTTTTTTGAAACCTCTCTTCGCTTATTAGAGCATGATCAGTACTCT
>NC_090872.1:4323114-4328114 GCF_036669935.1 Montipora foliosa | reverse complement strand
ATCGCTCGGGATCGTAATTCTTGAAAGTGCGTTTTTTAACGGTTATAGGGCAAGTCCTAGGGCAGTGTGACCTGCTAACAGCATAGACCAAGTGATGGTCACTTAAGCCCAATTCTAACGTGCCAGACGTTAAAAAAGATCGAGGCCTGTTTGTCAGGATTACGTCGATGAGAGTACTAGATGTTGCAGTCACTCTCGTGGGCTCCCTGATCAGGTTGGCCAAGTTATATTCAATCATTAAGTCCATTAAAGCCCTCCCCTCCATGGACCCCTTGTCCGGATGTAAGATATCGCAATTTAGATCACCAAGAATCACTACGTTCTCAAAACGCTGAGAGGCATTAAGCAGCATAGAGTTAACCTCCGGTTCCCACAGATGTTTGATTACATTTGGTGGCTTGTACGTGCG
This sequence comes from Montipora foliosa, assembly GCF_036669935.1. NCBI lineage: Eukaryota > Metazoa > Cnidaria > Anthozoa > Scleractinia > Acroporidae > Montipora > Montipora foliosa. Next base: position 4,327,705 of record NC_090872.1, on the reverse strand, counting down.
CAGAAGCAGAGTCCTCTTCGATGACTTTTTAGGCTGCACCAGCAGAGCTATAGATTCGATATGATTGCCTTCTAGATGATTAATTCTTTGAGTGATCAAACCTCTTCTGATGTAAACTAGAAGACCTCCTCCAAATCGATTACGATCTTTACGGAACATGTTGTACCCTTTAACATAGAACTGTGAATTGGGGAAGGCTTCATCTATTTTTGTCTCAGCTAGTACAAAAACATCAAAAGCACCCTCGAGTATCAGTGACTTCACTTCAAAAAAATTAAAGCCGGCCACACACTTCCCATTTAGGTATGCGATTTTCATGTTGTTATTATGAAGACGTAAAATCGTAGTGAGCTCAAGGAACTGATTTGCGTGCTTCTTCTTTTCCTGAACAAGGAAGTCGTATGCATGGAGGCAGTAACTGCTTAAATTATCGGTCTCCTGGGGCTGTGGTGACGAATTGCTTTTGAAGTAATTTACATTTGATTCCAGAAGTGATTGATTTAAATAATTTTCTTCCTTGGTAACAGATCCATCTATCTCTTCAAAAAATGAATCCCTCAATGTCGGTAAAGAGCATATGGGGCAAATCCAATCGAATGTTGGTCGATCCAGAAGGTACTTGAAAGCAGAACATGACATATTGAGGCATGTTCCGTGAATCCAAAAGCCACATTCGGAACACAGAACCGCGTTTTGGTTCTTCCTAACACTTTTCCCGCATTCTTTGCAAGGAAACTTTGTTGGCCCCGGGTTAAAATCAATATCTCCACTGAGCACCAGTCGCTGGATGTTAAATCAGCTACGTCCATCTGTAGAATGTAGCGCTCTTCACGATAAAAAGGACTTTCCTCTGCTGCATGATCTTCCTGGGCCTTGTTTACATATCGGACGAAGCACAGATCTTTTCCAGTAAAGGCACTCTTTGGCCATCTCTTGACGATTCCTACCGTCAAGCACGCTTTGAGATAAATAACCAAAGGTTCCAAGAACGTACACGATACATAGAGACAGAAAATATTGACAAGGGCGAGAGCTCTTCGAAACGTGACCTACCGCCATTACGCTCTTGACTAGTGAGGCTTCTATGAGGCTTCGTTCACTTCGATCGCGTTTGGATAGGTAAACTTGTTAAAAAACGGTGGAAATGCGTCTTTCCTTTGACCTACAAAACTGAAGAGGATTTGTCACACATACTCTTTTCTTGAACTTCTCAAAGTTTTCAATTTAACCCTAACCGTACTAATCCATTAATCCCGTATTGACGTTGTTAGTTTAGGGCTTGGATTAGCCAGGTGCATTAATTAATATTGTTAATCCCTTGTTTATTTCGGTTGGTTTAGTCTTTGTTACTTTAAGTTTATTAGTTGAGAAGTCACGTTCCGTCCAGAAGGTTTAGGGTAGTTATCCTGGTCAAGCAACCACTGCGATTGGTCTTAGATGGACTAGTTCATGGCCTAGCGGTACTGCAATTTTTAAGTCATCAACATGGACCATGTTTCGTGCAACCGTAGGTACACCTTCGAAGTTCATGTTAATCACCCCTTTTGTAGTTGACGTTATCACGTTCTAAGCCTCTAATCCTTTGACCAATCGCAATGCGTTGCCTGGACCAGGAGCGCCAATAAGTAAACGAATCTTTCGATCTAAGGTGCTGTTTTGAACAACTACTTGTAGAAACGTATCCCTGGGAACTGTTGTAAGAACTGAAGAGGATATTAAAAGCAAGTGAGAAGTTAATTGCTGTTTGAGTTCCTGCGTTCGACCGCAGAAGGTAAAAGGGAGCGCCAGCTAATCCCTGCCCGTGGCAAAAAGTTCCCTTCTTACAATGTATCCCTGAATCACTTCAATGTATTACGATGATTATGCTCAAGCAAACCATATTTCAATCCCCTAATCTGTCTCGAGGAAGCTGTTGTAATGATACTCTTCCAGAGAGTACAGCATTCTCTGTTTCAATTGATTTCGATAACACTGGGAATCCATATGCCTCTGCTGTTGAACAACATTTTCTTTCCGTCAAACTTCCATCTACAAGTATTTCACTGGATCCAAGGAAACTTGTCAAGCTTCAAATTCAAACAATACGTGAAAAGTGTCATCTTTATATACTAGTTCTCTGTATATCTGATCCTTGGAGCAAAAACAGCTACGGCAAGGCGGACTGGTTTTGATGTAACTCCTTCATATTGTCCTCGTTATAGGACTCAGTAGGTCTCTTACTTCTTAATCGTACTAATGTATGAATTCCACGATGTAAAAGAACAGCAATTCGCAGTGCAGTAAAGTAAAGTAAACAGAACCCTATCTTATGTAAACAATCACGTACATGGCTAATAATGCACTGCTGTAACAATGTTTCACGCAATATTATTGTATGACAAGTAATCCTCGACAACTTACTGTGTATCATCAGCTATGAGAAGACAAGTTTTACATACTATAAACATATGAAAGTGATCACACTCTCATATAGACAGATATTTGATAGTTTATACCAAATACATGTAGCCGACGACAGAACCTTTTTTTTTTAATTCCTGGAAGAGCAAAATCTTAATATTTCAACGTGAGGAAGAATATTCTGCTTTTCTGGGTACTTTCGATCTTGGTCACAAACCCACACAGCACAATGATCGCCACCAAGCATATTTGCAATATTATTTGTATTGCTAAGTTTACAAACAGTAAATACAACTGAAACGGCTTTATTGAATTATTTCCACCAGATTGATACCTGATTTTTTAATATTTCATGACCATTTCACAATAAACCTTATAACGTTACGCAAGCAAGGAAGTTAATCAGCAAATTTTATATCATATTTCACGGTTATTCAAACAAAACCTAACACTTGCCAAGTATAAACATTGCCTAGATCGAATTCTGAATAAACTGTGTCAAAAAAAATTGTTGATCTCTCCCCAAAATCGTTTTTTGGACGTCGAAAGAAGTTACCGCTATACAGTTTCTTACAGCGACTTACAATGTTTGCCCCCTCGCGATCCCAGAACCCTTTGCGTATAAAGCAGGGATCCGATTACTGGCAACTCATCCATTGAGGAATAACCATACTTTAAGCCTTGTTTTGTTCTACAGTCAGCGACAAAATTGCTTTCACATTGACCTTTTCAACCCCCTATTCCGTCATGAGCTGTAATTCTTAAGGTGACTGAACACAGGTTTAAACACTTACATGTATACTAGCATTTCTGCCATATTTATGCAGTTGGAAGATCAAACCAACCTCGTTCCCAGGGCTTTTCTCCGCCGAGGAGAGGACGGGCGGGAAAAGACCCTGGCATCGGCCGATCACGTGACTTATTTAAATATTACATTTGCCACTAATTTATGCTAATTTATGCTAATCCTCATTTTTGATTGGCTTTTGTAATTTCCTCCAAAATACATTTTATCGAGCTCGAGAGATCTGTAGATTTTTTTTTTTTTTTACTGAGCGGTCGTACGATTTAAGTTATGAATGAAGTTCCGGCGAAGTCTACTCCAAAAAAAATTTATGTTCGTAGTTCAGTTTGTCGGCTTTGTGGTGGTGCCAATGAAAGTCGTCACATGCTTCGGGTTTTGAGCAAAACTGGTCTTGAGAAGAACCTTCCTTCGAAGGTTCATTATGCCTGTGGAATAATAATAAACGACGGTGATTGCCTTACAAAGCTTATTTCTAGAAAATGTGAAGCATTCATCCACAAGGTATGTGACTTTAAACAACAGTGTCAAAATATGCAAACTAAACTTGAGCTTGAACAATAATGCTCGGTGAAGCGTTGCATGGAATTGTCGCCATCTTGTAAACAGCCTGCGAAACGTTCTGCTGGCAAAAGTAGAGGAGAGGCTTCAGCAAAACAACTTCTGTTCGGAGAAACATCGGCCGAGGTCAGCAAGTCTGATCAGCAAGAGTTCGTGGAAAAGGCTGACCCTTCTTCAATAGTTAACAATGCCGACGAATCATCAACACCATTGCGTGGTTCCCAACATCAGGACGATGAAGAAAACAACCTTGGAGCTATTATAACTGGAGCATTGAATTCAAAGCCAGCTGATGCTATGGCAGAAATCATTAGGACACATTGTCCAAGTGTGCTTTAAGCGCTGAAATCGGCCATTGCCGCAGAGGTCAGCACAGCTTGTCAGAAGCTTTGCAGACGTTCACAAGGCTCTGTTTTGTAAGGAAACAGCTACAAGAGTCTGAAGGAATTTACATTTGGTAGTATTTGGAATAAAATGGAAACGAATATTCCTTTCATGATCCAGATAATGAGTGCTGTTTCTGCAAAAAACTCTGCAAACATTAGTGTTGATTTACCTGTGAAATATGGTTTCATTTACTCAATCCTGATGAGCGAACGATGGCACGAACTTAGCGCCCTTAAGCGTGTCAATACAGTTTTGGTTCTAGAGGGTGGATGCACAAAGCAGGTAAGAGAATTTGCATTTTTATTAAGTCGGTATTTTAGTAAGACAGTATTTAGAACAATGCTAGCTATGTTGCCAAAAGATTTGGGAAAAAACTGTGAACTCTTAAATGCCTGTATGAAATTAATATTGGTCTTTTTTGAACCGCTTTTCTTATAGCTT
>NC_090872.1:4303114-4310614 GCF_036669935.1 Montipora foliosa | reverse complement strand
CAATTTTCAGAACGTGTAAGCAACCCGTGCGCTCGTAAAATACGAAATTTAGGAACTTAACTCGTACAGAGTTCGATGGGTAGTAAGGACGTTAAATGCAAAACTCCCCAAAAGCTGACCATGAAACCATTTAAGAGGTTTTAGTTTAACTTCTAAGACTAGCAACGATTTCAGTGCGACTTGCTGGGTATTTATCGGTGAAGAGTGGTTGGCGAAATGAATCGTACATACTAAATCCAGCTGGAAATTAAAGGAAAACTTCCTCGCTGGTTTGATATTCCATAGTACGTCTTTAGTCAAATCGTCACGAAAAAGAAGATGAAATAGCAAGTAAAAGGGCTTTAAAAAATCTCATGACTGTACAAAGGAACCGCTTTCTTCTCACAGTAAGAGAAGATTTAGCAGGGGAGCTCCGTAATTGTCTCCATCTTGGCATAGAACTCACGCTTACATTAGGCAAGGTAAGCAGAGAATTTGACGAATACAGTTTATTTTCTTTGATCCTGAAACATATGGATTCTGAATAGTTCGCAGGCATTTTCTTAGTTTATCCTGCGTAAATATAAAGTATGTTTTGCAAGCGACCGGAAAGCTTACTTCAGTCCAGTCCAAACTGTTCGTCAAGAATAAGCGCTGCCAAAGTTTTGTTAAATAAGGAATCTTTTGCTTTTAGTGAATTATGGAGACGCTTAATTGCCCACAGCGGCATCAGCTGACGCGTAAATTAATACTGAATTTTCCTTGATGGATATAGCAGTCCAGACTGTCATTTAAATCACAGGCTGTCATTCCCATAGAATTTACCTCAGTCACTTACTTGATCGCGTAAGAAGCTTGAAAAATGGAGAAATCACGATGATACTCGAGAGGCCTGTTCTTCGTTTTCGAACTCCACAGATCATGACAAACATCTGAAAAGTTAAGCTTTTTCCGAATTCTGTTGGCAAAACGGGAATTACATCTATAAAGTTAAAGAGATGGTGCATTGACAGTTCTTGTTCCCTTTTCAATGCAGAACCGAGAACCGATTCTCTCAGCTGGAACACACGATTCAATTCCTTTCACATCTTCCGCCATTGCCTTTGTCACGGTAGAACTAACAAGAAACATTTTGGTGGAAAATTTATCACCTGTCAATCATTGTGACTGTGCCGCACCAATCAGAAGCCCCCTTTCGTGGGCGAACGGGTTTTTCAAAAATAGGGGGTCTTCTTGCAAGCGTTCCCTCAGTCTCTTGCCTCAACTTTCGCGCGGCCAGTTTCTGGAAAATCGTTTCGGAGCTCTTCTATCGAACAGGAACGCTTGCTACGCAGGCTAATCAAGGCACGGTGAGATAACTTAAAATCAAAGCTAAAATGGGGGGAATCACGGGACAGGAAAAGGCGCAAAGGGCGAATTAAAGAATCATCAAGAACTAAAACACGCGGCTCAGCCATTGAATAATAGCAAAGGTAAAAGGAAAAGAGGGTACGTGCCTAAAAATTGCTGAAAATTGGTTCAAACAAGCGATGTGAACAGCGTGATGGTGAGCGATCGAAAGGGAGCGAGCGCATGGAAGAACGCGCTTAAGAACGATATCGTCCGGAACGCCCTGAATTCTGATTGGCTGGAAATAAGATATGCTTGGAGGCTGCCGCCTTAGCCTGCAAACCACTATCTAGGCAATGCCTTGCCATAAAATCCCATTATGATGCCGTCATAACGGTGTCTTTTTTAGTAAAATTTAAAGAGAATTTAAAAAATCCATATATAAATGACTATAATGAGTAAAACTGAAATATCACACGAATCTTCAGAACATCAATCAATTGATCTTATTTGCCAAATTGCACGTATGTTGTAGACTTTAGAAAATAAACACCTGTTTCAAATTTTAGGGTCATCAGGCTCTTGTTTAGAGGGAGTCTAAAGGACAATTTTTTGGCAAACAGGTTCTTAAAAATAGGTTCTTAATTGCGGGATTTTACTTTATTACATTATTATTTCCAAGTTTGAATACATTGAGTTTTTTAAGCTATCCATTTTGAAGAAATTGGGGTCATTGGTGACCGAAGTGTTTCCACTACATTATGTTAACAAATTAACTTATGAAATGCACCGTGTCAGAAACAGATTGGCTTCAAAGGGTGAAAATGTTTTGTTAAACTTAGTCATCTCACCAATCAAAAAAAAAAAAAAAGAAGAAGAACATTGGCTAGGGTTTTCCCAGGGTCTCTCTTTTTTACGCGTGAAACTCTCGACAAACTCTCGTCAACTCTCGCTCTCGTTTGGCCAACACACGATCACTCTCAAGAGTTTCAACTCTCGTCAACTCTCATCAACTCTCGCTCTCGCTTAGCCAGGGCTTTACTTGCCCTAATGATTATCACCGTTCATCTTTGGAAATTCGTATCATGCTATCATTTTGATAAAAATTCATTCATGTAAGGGCCAAAAGAAAAGCCTTGAGGACGTCTTTTTTTTCACTCATGCCTTTAACTGGTCACCAAAGAACGTATGCTGACCTTCTGGTTCTTAAGAGTGATTTCAGTTTGTCTTGAAAACGGTTATCTTTGATTTCATGATAAATAATTGAATGTACTGTAGTCTTAACTGAAAACGTTGTAGTATAAAAAAGAAATTATGTTTGCCAAAAAATAAATACTTAAGCAGTGTTCAGTTTACAGCTGGTCTTAAAGACAATTTATTTTCAGGTTTTTGTTATGCTTAAAATTGCGTTAAGTATGGCTTACTTCATAGAAATCTTCAACGATGTGGCCATCGAAAATGGCCACATCTACATGTAACGGACGTAACAAAACAATAAAAAAAAATTTTTAAAAAGGTAGCGAATGCTACCAACAATTTTTGTGGAGAGGTTAGGCTCAAGGAATGAAGATTACTTATTAACTGCACTATTGCTCTTCGCACCTTGAAATGTTGGAACTGGCATTTACGCATATTCCTGAGTACAAATTTGTGGTGTCAATGTCATTTGTGTTCAGCCTGACACTCTATTCTGCATTCTAATCACGACCGTTCATCAAATAATACTTCTGTCTATTATAAAAACTGTGATGCATTACGTTCCCTCTTACCATCAACAACGATATAAATGCTATCGTTTGCAGCGCCTCCTTCGTTCTTTGCTACACAGGTGTATGTGCCTTCTCCTTCTTCTGTTACGTAGCTTTTAACCAATTTTCCTTCTTTTTTTCCTTCTCCTTCTTCTGTTACGTAGCTTTTAACCAATTTTTCTTTTCCTTCTGTTAACGGAAGTTTACTTTTAAACCATCTTATTTGGGGCTTTGGCAAACCATCGACGACAGTACAGTTCAAAGTAATATTGTCTCCTTCGAGTACATTATGGGGTATTTTTGATACCTGGACTTTTGGTGGAACTTAAAACAAAACAGAGAACGGGCTTGTAAGTTTAATTAGATATTAGTAAAATTGCAGTTTATAACCATGATTTTGTCGTGACGACTTTCCAGGAAGAAAGTTGCTTCAAGTAGATAAATGCTTGTCTCCTGTGCACTCATTTTTTTGTACCATGAAGAAAGAATAAAGTGAAAATGAATTTGAACATGGTTTGGTTTTAATAGCATGCACTGTCCAAACTATGGGTAAGTAATCCTCTCATCAATGGTCGGTCATTGCATCTTTATCATTGCCGTATTCGCGTATAGTGTGCGAACAGATTAAGCCAGCTTTATCCTTAAACAAAAAACCCGAATGCAACATGCATCATTTCCACCTTTACCTACCTATGAGAGACACGTTGATAACTTGGGAATAATCAGTGATTCTCTCACTTCCTTTGGTTTGTTTTATAGAACACTTGTAAGCTCCCTTATCTTCTCGCCTAACTTTATCGATCTGCAAACTGCCATCTGACAACTGGGTGAATCTGTCTTCCTTTAAGAGAAGGCTATCGTTTTTGCTCCATTCAAATTCAGGACGAGGATTTCCTTCTGCAGTACAACTTACTTTGCCAGGTTTGCCATATATAAGTGGTTGAAGTGTTTTTTTGTCTTTAAATCTGGCTAAAGAAGAAAAAAAAAGTGACGGATGAACAATGCCAATGTAATAACACATGATTATGAAATGAGAGAGAGAATATATGGAAATTTCGTATATTATAACTGCGGTTGTGTAGGTATCAGTGAAAGTGATCATCGCAGTCATGAAACAACTTCGTCAGTTGCAAAAGAAACCTGAAAAAATCCAGGCTTAAACAGGACCCAAACCCATGAAAGTCTCATACGTCCACCCTAAAACGTGCATCCACCTATTACGGGTTACGTTAAGAACTTTCAAGTGACCAAAATTTAAAAGGTGCCAAAATGTCTAAATTTTGCGAAGATAGTGGAGTAAATCAGGCAGAGAGGGAAATGGGAGGGTGTTTTAAATGCTTTTCTAGATGTGATCTTTGTAAGAATTTCTTAATTCAAGATTCTAAGTTTAAAAGCTCTTCCACAGGCCGAACCTATAAGATTAACCAAAACTTGTCTTGCTCTTCCAAAAACGCTTTTTACTTGGCCTCGTGTAATAAATGCAATTTATAGTACGTAGGTTCCACTTCCACAGCATTCAAAGTTCGCTTTCGCAATCACAAATTGGCTATGCTCACAAACAAAAAAGCGTGCAAGCTTGCAGTCCATTTTAATTGTATCGAACACGAGATTTCTGAAATTAGTTTTATTGTTATCCAGAAAATTACCAGCCACCTACCACCTACCACCTACCACCAGAGAAGCCTACTGTACCGCCCACCTATGCACACTTAATACTCACGGTCTCAACAAAAAACGCGAATTCAGATCTTAAAATCGCGTAATTAATACTTAATTAGCGCATCACTACATACCATGTAATTAAGTTCTCTACAACAAATCGCGGTAATTTCGCGGTATGCGCATTTACATTTTTACGTTTAGTATAAATTCTTGCAATTTTGTAAACCTACTAGGATTTTTAGCTTTTTTACCTATTTATCTTTTTTACCTGTAAATAAGTAAAGTTCCACGTCTGAAGAAGGCCGAATGCCGAAACGTCCATATTAAAGCCGGAGCAGTTAGAAGTTTGTTTCATGTTTATCGTTATATATATATATATATATATATATATATATATATATATATATAATAAAACAAGCAAGAGACACAGTAGCGACTCAGAGTTTCATGTTCTCGACACAATCTTCAGGCTACAATGATCTTAATAAATGCGCATTACTCGGTATTTATAGAATTCCCTAAAGTGGAAGCTCATTGCTTCACATTGTGCAGTAGGAACTTATTTCTATGACGACATTTAGATACTAATTCAGTTCTTTTGTTTAGCAGGAACTTTGGGTCAGCTCTAACAATGGCGACTTTTTCAGACAGACAAAGGTCACACTTTCTGGTACCGCACTTGTACGGTGATGCGAATGATGCAATGCTCCACTTGAGGATGAAATTTCTGTTGTTGTCCTTCAGTTTCCATATATATTTGAAAACGTTCAGACTCGTTGCAGTATCTCCTTGACCTAAAGGACTTGGTATGGTTATTATATCGGGTCTTGAATTCTCCTTCCGAGGCTCCGTAGTAGACGCGCTTACCGTTGTTAGCCCCTACTTCCGCTTTGTACACAATGCATTTGGTTAGGCATTTTCCGTCCATAGGGCATTGACTTTTAACCCCGCAATTGCACATTCTTAATTGCTCGGTGGGGGAGGTGCTCAGGATGCGAGAGTTGTGTTGTTTAATAATGTTTGCCATGTTGGTAGTGCAACAATAACTTAATTTGATAGTGTTGGTGTTGAAAATTTTATGGAGCTTGTGGTCCCTTGGGAAGTGCTTCTTAACGAGCCGTATGAAAAGCTTTCCGATGTTAGTTTGGACCTGCTGGTTGTATGGAGGGTTAAACCATAAGATTTTCCTTTTTCTGTTTCTGTTGCGGCGTGGGTGGGAATTGCCTTCATATTGAAGGGCGGCGTCGTAGCCGTTGTTTCTCAATGCAGTCTCGTAGGTACTTTTGGCCTTTTTAAATTCCTCTTGAGTGCAAGACAAGTCGGAGATCCTTCTGTTGATCATTTTTGGTAGCTGTTTTAAGATCGTGGGGGGGGGGGGGGGGGGTTGGTTGGAGCTTGCGTTAATGTATAATGGCTTGTCGTTGGGTTTCCTGTAGGGGTAGTACTTCCCTCTTGACAGGTCAAGCGTTACATCCAAGAAGTCCGTCATGGACAAGTTAGTTTCTATGGTGATGGAGAGCTCTTCATCCTTAAATAAAGCTATTATCTTCTTTCTCAGGCGGTCGAGCAGTGGTCCGTTGGCGTTCTCGATTACGGCAAGTCCATCGTCCCTGTATAAGCCAACAGAGTCTTTCTTGATGATTGATGACAATTTGTCCAAAAGATAGAGGCCGACGAGCTCGCAAATCTCTGCACCATCGTGGCTCCCCATGGCGACGTCAAACATCGGATTGGTTCCTTTTTTGATCCAGGTGTTGTTTTGGTCAAAGAGGACGGATTTTCTTGAATGTTTGATGATCGCTATGACGTCGTCAGTAACGGCTGTCTAGCTTTTAGCATAGGCAATTGCTTTGTCGAGGAGCTTTTCAGATACAAGAAAATCCCTCCTCTTTGACCAAAACAACACCTGGATCAAAAAAGGAACCAATCCGATGTTTGACGTCGCCATGGGGAGCCACGATGGTGCAGAGATTTGCGAGCTCGTCGGCCTCTATCTTTTGGACAAATTGTCATCAATCATCAAGAAAGACTCTGTTGGCTTATACAGGGACGATGGACTTGCCGTAATCGAGAACGCCAACGGACCACTGCTCGACCGCCTGAGAAAGAAGATAATAGCTTTATTTAAGGATGAAGAGCTCTCCATCACCATAGAAACTAACTTGTCCATGACGGACTTCTTGGATGTAACGCTTGACCTGTCAAGAGGGAAATACTACCCCTACAGAAAAACCCAACGACAAGCCATTATACATTAACGCAAGTTCCAACCACCCCCCCCCCCCCCCACGATCTTAAAACAGCTACCAAAAATGATCAACAGAAGGATCTCCGACTTGTCTTGCACTCAAGAGGAATTTAAAAAGGCCAAAAGTACCTACGAGACTGCATTGAGAAACAACGGCTACGACGCCGCCCTTCAATATGAAGGCAATTCCCACCCACGCCGCAACAGAAACAGAAAAAGGAAAATCTTATGGTTTAACCCTCCATACAACCAGCAGGTCCAAACTAACATCGGAAAGCTTTTCATACGGCTCGTTAAGAAGCACTTCCCAAGGGACCACAAGCTCCATAAAATTTTCAACACCAACACTATCAAATTAAGTTATTGTTGCACTACCAACATGGCAAACATTATTAAACAACACAACTCTCGCATCCTGAGCACCTCCCCCACCGAGCAATTAAGAATGTGCAATTGCGGGGTTAAAAGTGAATGCCCTATGGACGGAAAATGTCTAACCAAATGCATTGTGTACAAAGCGGAAGTAGGGGCTAA
>NC_090872.1:4280614-4288114 GCF_036669935.1 Montipora foliosa | reverse complement strand
TTCCTCTTTAGAGAGGTTAAGTGTCAGCAGTTTCAGGTCGGTGGACGTCGGGAGGCCAATTATTGCTGGGACTGGGGTATCTGTGACATAGAAGGGTGCTCGGGTGTTTTCCCCTTTGTATGAACAAGGTATGGTAACAATACCGTGATGCTTGATTCGCGAGCCGCCATAGGCATGACATCCGAAGATGACAAGGAATCTTGTCTGAGACTTGCATGATCGTCTAGGTTGTGAGGATAAATTTGACGATAGAGCCGCATTGGGAGTATTTTTTCCTTCGCACCGGTGTCGAGCTGGACCTTAAGGATGGTGTTCTTGTGGGTGTCTTGTAGAAGGTGTAGATTAATTGATAAGAATGCTTCATCTCTATAAGGATTGGACTCTCTGCGCGAGACGCCAGCTATGGTAGTTGATTAAAAAACAACCGACTCAAATGCTGCTTATAATGTTGATTCGGGGCATGTCTGTGGGGCTTGGCCTCCGGCTTGTTCTAAGGAGTGAAATCGTTGTCTTCGAGTTTTTGATCTGCAGACTTTAGCGAAGTGGTTTCGCTTTTTGCAGTACAGACATGTCTGACCACGTGCTGGGCATATAAAGGTCCTTCCAACGTAACAACGTAAGACTTACAAAAGTTTACAAGAGTTTACAAAAGAGAAAGACAAAATGTTTACAATCAAAAAAAAGAAGGAAAACAAACAAAAAAACAATTATTTTGGGAGTTCAAAGTACGTTACTTCTCGGATCGACCCTGTGATGTGGCCAACTGTCATCAAATCATCGCATTTAAGTTAGAAATTGATAGTTTGTCACCGAAAGTGAGTATTTGCTACAAAATACGTTTTAGCAAATAAATGGAAAAAAGTAAAATAAATCGAATTAATCGAAAATGGATGCAATTCCTCTTTCAAAGCGCAGACCCTATGTGCAAAAATTGCTTTATAAACTACTAGAAAATAATTTTTATGACAAGAAAACATTTCCGAACCATCTAAAAAAAATTTGAAAGGTCGAGATCACTTCGTACCTCAAGACACGATATTTTTCAGAAATTCACCTCGCAAAGGGTAAAAAAATATTTCTGATCGACGAGCGCTTTGGTAGCTATTATCTTTTTTTCAAAGACCTTTACAATCTGTTAAAATCAAGATTTCGTTTAATTTTTTTGTGGCGTGTACCTAAGATTGAGTATTTCCTACGTTAGTTATAAAAAAGGTGCGTTATTAACTTCATAATAAAGCACATTATCGCAAATTCAGCTTTGCTGTGACAAAGAAAGTAGAAATGTTCGCTACATATCAATTAAAACCATTTTAAAGTCTTTTTACATGATTTAAATTTGCGATGGCAATTGAGGTTTAGTTACTCAGTCATGAATATAAAGAGAGAGACAGAGAGAGATAGAGAGAGAGAGAGAGAGATTGAGTGTGTGTGTGAGTGTAATGCGTACCACAGGTAGCCCAGTGTAAGCTTTTTGGAGCTTCTACTTAAAATAAATAAATAAATAAATAAAAATACTGAGGTAGGTGCCTCGAGATATGTCCAGGTTTGACCCTAATTAGATGCACGCGGATTTCAATAAGCGTCACGAGGTGTCTCCTTGCTCTTCTAGCCAAGTTCAACATCACTTGTGTCTCAGGGTACAGACAATTTATGTCACAAAGTGTCCCCCAAATGCTGCTCTTTAAGTGAAGAACTGCTGCATTTACCCAAAGCTAAAAATAACGCTAACCTTTACCCTTACCTTATTGTTGAAAATAGGTAGCAAATGCTTAGACTTAAAGGGACACTTTGTGCTGGATGTCAAAATTGGGCGTGCATCTAATTAGGGTCAAACCTGGACATAAGTGGCATATTAATGGCTTTCTAAGCATTTAAAAACTCACCATTGACGTAAACTGTGTAGAAGCGAGTGTAACGTTGTCCTCGACACTCATATGTTCCCCCATCATCCAGTTGAACATTTTTTATTGTCAAAGTGGCACCTTTTACCTCAATTCTCCCGTCTGGATTGAGTTCACTAGCAGTGGTGCCAATTTCATACCATTTAACAATCTCACGCTCATTCTGGTTTTCCGTTTTAAAGGAACATTTCACGGTTTCAGTGCTACCAAGATTAGAACTAAGGCTTTTCATTTCCAGGACTTCCACGTTGTCTAGAACAAAAATCGTTGTTTTGAAGAAATTACTTTCTAAATTTCCCATCGGTGTTTGCAAGTCTTTTGCAATAAATACATTTTTCAATTTAAAGATTCTTGTAATTTCATCAATTTTCAAGCACATTTTATTCTTCTATAACTGTTACGTGTAAAATTCTTCTATTTCAACTATAATCCTTTTCTGCTAGTTTTTATTTCTTTCATTTTTTTCCATTATCCAGTGTTCAATTTTGGGTATTACCAGAGAACTCGAAAGCTGCTTTGCTACTACGACTGGTACACACATACACTGTAGCTAGATCCTTGCTTTTTCTAGTGATTTCCATTGCTTGGTTAGATGAAAATGTGCAAATAAGAATGTTATTGTTGTTGTTGTTACAAATTGAGTTAGAGTGAAATTGAAGTTTGTTTGGGATTAACAGCACAGAATACTTAGCTTTACCCACAAATGTAAACAATATACTGATGAGGATGATCAAGTTAAAAAAAGCATCTGTCTCTAGTCACAACCTTCTGTTTGTCAGGAATAGATTAAATACACAGTCCTGGTGAAAAGTGGTGACTACTTACTTGGTACACACAGAGCCTGAGCCCCAATGTCGTCCGGACAGTTGCGCTCTCCATCTAAACGATTGCATTGGGCTAAAACGGATTCCTGTCCAGTACAAGCTATATCTGACATTACAGCGGGTATGTTTTCATCAGTGGTATTCATTCCCGTCATGAATTCGGCCAGGGCACCTCTAAAGCCGAGTTGTTTACAAACAACTTTGACATCATAGATATCCCATTTATTGCGACAGATCTTGCCCCACCTTCTGCGGTAAAAAACTTCTACTCTTCCACCATACTCAACTTTCGCCCCAATTAGGCGCACTGGAACTGAAAGAATGACACACCAATTAAAGCAAGGCTTGGTTCTAATTGTCCTCCACGTTTCTTTATTTGCAACAAACCATTGTTTTCTGTTCATTGTCCATTCCTTAATATCTCAACTTTATCTCAGCTGGACTAAAACTTTGAACAGGATAGGCGATGCTAAAAGCACTAAAACAGCGTGCAATATAATAATTTGGCGCTTTCAGAATCATCAGTCACAAAGACGGTGTCTGGTCTAGGGATTTGGGCGCTGGGGACTTAAATAAGTCCTGCTCTGCTGTGACATTTTTCTCGTTCATTCCAACTGCACCTTAGTGGCCATGCTTCCAATAATTAGTGCCTTGTCTTTTTTACCAGCAGTGAATCATTTCCTATAAAGCGAGTCACAGGTTATTATAAACTAACAAATAGGAATGATTTCAAGTTCGAGCGAGGCCTAACACTACTATGAATTTTTTTTTTTTTATAATTAGACAATTATTCCGTCAGAGATCATACCTAGTATTGGAATTGGGCCCACACAAGGACAGAGAAAACTTCTGACCGGGGTGGGATTTGAAACCACGACCTTCGGATTTGATCACCGCTGCTCTACCGACTGCTGCTCTACAAGGCCAGAACGGGAGCAATTTGTGGGTATGTCAGATATTATTCACAAGGACAAATTCGGCTCGGCCCAAGCCTAATTTAGATAATCGTTAGTTGTTGTCCTTCAGTAGCATATTGATAGTAATAATTTCAAGTTCGAGTAAAGCCTAACACTGCTGTGAAGTTTTTTTATACCCAATTATTCCATCAGAGATCAACCATAGTATTGGACGACAACTAACGATTCTTTAAATTAGGCTTGGGCTGAGCCGAATTTGTCCTTGTGAATAATATCTCACATACCCACGGCCTGCTCCCGTTCTGGCCTTGTACTTCAGTTGCGGTCGTGGGTTCAAATCACACCCTGGTCAGAGTTTTTCTCTCGCCTTGTGTGGGCCCAATCCCAATACTAGGGTTGATCCCTGATGAAATAATTGGGTATAAAAACTTCAGAGTAGTGTTAGGCCTAACTCGAATTGAAATCATTACTATCAATATACTGCTGAACGACAACAACTAACGATTAATAAATAGGGTTTTTAGTTGAGTGGTGTGTTAAAACTATGCGATGGTATATGAATAAGACAGGTTTTCTTTGTTCATACTATTGTACCTGAACACTGGATTCGTTTGTTAATGAGCCCACAACTTTGACCGATTGATGAACAGAAATGAGAAGTGATGTTCACCAAGCTTGTATTTCCTCTTTTCCAATTGCCTGTAAAATTGTCGTTACTGTAGTTATAGCCATTTACTTGGCAGGCAAGAATTGCTTCAGTATTGTTCCAATGTCCGGTGCAAAGCGCTTTCCAGGTGTTGTTCTTTTGAATTTGCATCACTCCAGTAGATGGACTGCCCTCTGTTTGAAAACGTACTAGAAACTCTAATAAAGGAAATTGCAGGGCTAGTGAATAACTGGCAATACCATAATTGTTAGCTGGGTTATAATTGACGAACATTACATGTATTTAAGGAGGCGCGGTGGCCTCATGGTTAGTGTGCTCGACTCCGGATCGAGTTGTCCGGGTTCGGGGCCTGGCCGGGGACATTGTGTTGTGTTCTTGGGCAAGACACTTTACTCTCACGGTGCTTCTCTCCACCCAGGTGTATAAATGGGTACCGGCGTAATGCTGCGGGTAACCCTGCGATGGACTAGCATCCCATTCAGGGGGGAGTATAAATACTCCTAGTCGCTTCATGCTACGGAAACCGGAGATAAGCGCCGGCCTTAATGGGCCTTCAGGCTCGTAACAGAGACTTTACCTTACATGTATTTATGTTGACCTCGGTAAATTAATGGAGATGTGATGACACCTCCTTGTATCCTTTTTTGGAAGGCAGTGTTGACTGGCCACCTATTTCTTATAACCAGTAGGACATGTGCAACAGGTATAGGGATCAACTAGGTTTCTCCCTCAGATCAGCTGGAGAAATCAAATGTGTGTACAAACATTTGCTAAGGCCAGGATGCTAGACAGTTCAGCAGAATTTTGCTTGAAGAAAGCTCGCAAAAAAAGCCACAAACAGAGAAGGAACATTCTGTAAATTACAAATGGTCAAGCTGACGAGCAAGAGGGTGTTAAACTCTATTTGAGGAGGTACTTTGCAAGCAATTGAGACACAAACAGCGTTGATTCTGGTAATATACCTTCTGGACAACTTGACGTGTTTGTGCACCCTCTCATAACTGTAACTTTGCATGGTATCCCAACAAATTGTGGCTTTGGATTTACGCATTCCCTTGTCTGCATCTGAATGCCATTGAAGTGCCTTGTACAGTTACTCCAAGCTGTTGTTATTGTGAAAAAAAAAAACAAAACAAAACAAAACAAAAAAAAACAACAAACAAAAAAAAAAACATTAGACGGTTGCTAATTTGACACCACTTCTCAGGAATATTGAATTAAGCTTCCCATTGGTGATAACGTTTTTCTTTTGTTATTGAAACTATTGTTTTTCGTTTCAAATTTAAGTTTAAATAGCTTACTCTGTTTTCCTTTTACTTTAGTGTGTAACCGTCGGTAAGTGCTGAGAAGGATTGATCTACGTTGCGAAAAATAAAAGGTTATGGGCCCAGGACGATGTTGTCGATGCTGTCAACTGGTTGAGTTGATTCGTGCTTGAGCTGAACAACGCTAGTGGATTTTGAATTTACGAGTAGGTTTTTGAATTTATGACGAGTTCGATTTCAAGTTTACTGTTTAGATGAGTCATGGAAGAGAAGTGGTCGATCGAGAAACTTGACGGGAGTAACTGGAACACTTGGAAATTTCAGATTAAACATTTAGTTATGGCGAAAGGATTATGGAATCTTGTAGATGGCTCAGAAGTCCTTGCAAGCGAAGCGACAGCAGCGGCGGCGGCACTTTTCCAGTCGCGGTTACACAAAGCGTTCTCGACAATTGTATTGGCGATTGACAGTGCCTAGCTTTACTTGGTCACCTTGTGCGAAAAACCTAAGCAAGCCTGGAATGCCTTGAAAAACCACTTCGAGCGTAAAACTCTCGCGAACAAATTGCTTCTGAAAAAACAGTATTTTCGCTCCGAGATGAAAGAAGGCACATCATTTGATCAACATTTAAAGTACATGAAGGATATTACTGATAAAACTTGCGGCAATTGGCGCTCCTATTTTTGAAGAGGATCAAGTTGTCACTTTGTTGGGAAGTTTACCAAGAAATTTTGCGACCCTTGTCACCGCCCTTAAAGCTAGAATGGATGGTGTTAGCCTGGATTATGTTAGGGTTAGGGAAATACGCCACGGGATTGACCAACATGTTATGGATGCGGTAATGTGGGTCACATTCACCGTTACTGTCCAAGCGATTCACCCACATGTTTTGGATGCAGTGATGTCGGTCATTTTCAGCGTTATTGTCCCAGGAAGCGTAAATGGCACAAAGCAAAGATAGCTGAGAGTGAAAAAGCCGACAGGGAAATTCTGACGTCGATGTTGAAGATGTTTATGCTGCAGCGTTCATGGTGTTTGTTGGAAATGTTAAGTCTGTGGATAAAGAATGCTATCCATGGCTGATGGACTCGGGTGCATCAAGTCATATGACAAAAGAGAAGCACGTTTTGACTAATTTCCAGGAATTTGAAGAGCCTGAAAACGTTGCTCTAGGAGACGGTCGTGTTGTGAAAGCATTGGGATCTGGACGCGTTCAAATGAATATGCTGTTTCCAGGAACTGATGCTAAGAAAGCTGTCTTGTATGGTGTGCTGTACGTGCCTAAACTCTCCTGCAACCTGTTTTCTGTACGAGCTGCAGTTGCTAAGGGTAACGCGGTCGAATTTGGCCCTAATAGTTGTTGTATCTGGGATGGGAATTTCTCCTTTATTGGTTAATAAACTGGCGCCAGATTTTTTAACCAATCACTAAGCATTGCAATTGCAATCGCGTAATTACCTTCGACAATTATTTGAAATTGCTCTAAAGTGAAAGTGGGAAATGTTATTGCAGTGAGTTGAGCAACTCGAGCAATGGTGCTTTGCACTATTACTAAAAATAGACTTTGTCACATGAACCCCCCGCGTAGACACAAAAAAAAAAATTGATCTTATGGAAGGAAATGTATGAGTGAGGTAAGTGATAGTGCAGGAAAAAAGAAGAAAACTTCATAAATCTGCGGAGTTGGTTTCTAAAAAGGAGGTAGAATGGTTAGTACTAAACACTGTTGATTTAAATCGGACTCACAGTATGAAGGTAAATGACCATAAGTTGCCGAAATCCCTCGAAGAGTTGCAGGAATCAGGAGATAAAGTCTTCATATCGCTGCCAAACCGTTGTAAGACATCGAGAAATGGAAACCTTGGCTAATCAATTGAACGCGGGAATTATTAACTGTGAAAAATATATATTTGTGCTCTACAAAAG
>NC_090872.1:4258114-4268114 GCF_036669935.1 Montipora foliosa | reverse complement strand
AAAACCTGTGTAAATTCAATCACACCGTGAGGATCAGCTGTCGAAAAACATGCAACTTTAGATGTGATGAGTAGTTGATAACAAGGCTTTAAAAGTGAATCAAAGACACTGTGCCGCTTAGATTAGCTAATTGGAAAGGGTGAATAAAAAGTTGAACTCTTTTGTTACCCTGTGAGCCCTGTGCATGCGTAGTAGGTGTTTTGGGGAAAAGAGGGATGAGATACAAAATGGGTTAATTAAACCAACTCTGCAGAATATGAAAATAGCTCTTACGCAATCTGAACGCACATGATCCCTTGTACAGGCAGTTTTAATGCGAAGATTAGGTTATTGTAATAGTTTGCCGTCGGGTCTACCAGCCAAATCTATTAATAAGTTACAACGTGTAGCCAAATGCAGCAGCCCGACTGCGATAACTAACACGTCTAGGATTTACCACATCACTCCAGTTTTATAAACAAACACTTTTTGTAGGAGATGTGTGACACTTTAAAATGAATAAAAAAGTAGAGTGACATAAAATAAATATCAAAAAGTGTCAGTAATTTCAAAGACGTTTTGGGTGTAGAAGCCTACTTCAGTGTGAAGAAAACCGGTGAAATACGCAATCAGAAGGAAGCGAGCAGATGAATGGCGGCGCCACCTTCCGTGGGGGTCTGGGTCTGCCATGGCCGAGTGAAGACGCAAGCGAAACCGCAACCGCTTTATTTGTGATTTTTGGTGTAACTATTTCTTGTATGGCAGAATTTTTTAGTATTTCAAAGCGGAAAACTAGAGGAAGTAGTAGTAGTTTATAAAGTGGAGTTCTGACACCGAAAGAAAAGAGATTTTGCGAGTCTTCGTTTGAAGCTGACGACGAAGTCACAATTGCGCTTGACACGACGGAAGATTTTGGCCCGAAGCTACAACTGGTTTTACAAAAGTTGACCAGTTTAGAGAGCATGGTCGAAGGAGTCCTACAACGATTCAACAACCTGGAATCCTCCGTAAACGGTATTAAAGGAGAAGTTGCTGCTCTCAGCGCCAAAACTGATGATTTCGAGAAGGCCGTCGGACAGAAGTTTAACTTTTTTAAATAGCGAGATAGAGCAATTAAAGTCAAGAGTGAAGGAAAATGAAGCGGAAATGAAATTCCTAAATAACCGCATCCTCTACCAAGATGTGTACACCCGACACGAGAATCTGCGTTTCTTTAACATCCCTGAGTCTACCGACAGAACGGAAGAGAACGCTACGGAACCTATTTATCGTTTTATGGAACGGGAGCTTGAAGTGGAAAATGCCCGCGACATTAGGGCCGTTTATACGAGAGAAAATAAGCCGCGGCGTACGTAATACGCGAAAGGAACTATTTATACGAGTATAAACTTCCTGGCCAGGATAAGCCGCGGCTTGAGAAAGCCGTGAACGTAGATTTTGTACCATTTATACGCGGTGTTCGCGTCTTATGTAAGCCGCGGCCAGAGTAAGCCATGGCTTATTTTCTCTCGTATAAACGGCCCTATTGAGTTTCAGCGCGTGCATCGAATTGGAGCAAAGAAGCCAGATTCTCCTCGACCGATTATTGCCCGCTTCCTCCGCTTTCCCGATCGAGAGAAGGTATTTAAACGAGCATTGGAATTGAAAGATGAGATTGATGTTAAGTTGTATGCTGACTACCCAAGGGAAATACAGGAGCGGAGAAGAAAATTATGGCCACGCCTGAAGCGCGCGAGGGAGGAAGGCAAGAGAGCTTTTTTCGATAGGAAAGAACCTGACAAGCTTATCATTGATGGACATGTGGTTACTTAAAACTGTAATGTTTTTGCTTTACTTCTCTCTTTTTTTTCCAACGTTACGATCATTATTGATGATGCACTGTATTTTTTCTAGCTATAAGCAGCGGGAGCGGTAGTGTCACCTTTTCATAAAATGCAAATATGCCAAAAGATCTAAATCCCAAGGGCTGCGTACATGATTCAGCAATCAGCAGCTCTTATAATAAGTTATTATTTTTAGTGTGGTGTTTAAGTGTTAAGAATGACCCTATTGTGTTCAGATCATACTTCATTTTGTTCAAATTAGTGACATTCTCTGTGCGCTACACAGAATTTGCGCTCCGTTTGTTACTTTTTGATAAATTTGCATCTTCGCATTCGAAAAATCTTGCGTAGATTTCAAATTATTGTCTCTGAATGTTCGAGGGATACGATTGTCCACAAAGAGGAAAGCTCTCTTTTGCTGGCTAGCTGAACGGAAATATGATATAGTTTTTTTGCAGGAAACTTACGGCACGATCGATATTGAAAGTGTCTGCAGGGATTTTGCAGATTTTGCAGTTTACGACAACGCTCTTACCTTTGACTCGAAGAAATCCATACTTGTAGTCAACACAATTTGAAGCATTGCTCATTTGAACTGTCAATTCAATGTAGTGTAGACCATTAATGAGGGCAAAAGGTAAAATCTCCCACGTTATTAATGTTTCATTTCTTAAAGCAACCTCCTCTTGTTTAAAAACCTGGGATGATTCAAATACACTTTTCCAGTCCAAATAGAAACTGTGTGAGTTGCGTAAATGAAATATTCTCCATGTCACTGTGGCCATCTTTCGAATTCGGTTGCGGCTTTTCACTAATGCTTTTATGTCGTAACTGGATGAACGCAGGATTTCAGTAGTAGTTTGGGGTATCTGCGTGAGGTTTACAAACGAAATGTTCGGGACTTTGCACGAAAATGAACCTGGAAAGGCAAAGAATATATTAGCTTTTACACCTAAATTGCTGGAAAAGTTGTCTTTTAAAAATGAGTTATGTGCAGGGTAGGTTCTTAAGGCATATATGCCCATGCAAAGTTTTGTCGTAGCAACTTGATGCAATGAACAAAAAATCACTTGTAGAACTATTCTAGACAACCATTTTTCTTTCTCGGCGATCAGCTCCACACTTATTTGAAACTGATTATATTTTCTGTTAGCTTGATTGTTTTTCAGGACAATCGTCACATTGATGGCTGCTCTGTGGGACACGTGTGCCAGGAAGTCACATATAATTTTTCGGGAGCAATCTAAAGAGCCATATGCGACATATTGGAAACCTGTCTTTTTAAAGATATGTTTTGGAGACAAGAAAAAATAATAATGAAAGCATCATGTGTCCAAACGTCCTGCTTAAAAAAAAAAAAGAAAAAACAAGGATTCATGGCTCTCGAAATACGCCTGAAATGTTTTCTTTTTGTGCAGCTGCTTAATTAAAGGAATTGTCTCACGAAATTCAGCCAAATTCAACGACTGGGAACTGGCAATCAAATAAAACGAAACTTCAAACTAAATACTTAGCACATTGAAGGAAGGCTTGAATAAAACAGAAAATTAATGTTCCCAACCCATGACAAAACGTGTAACAGACAACAGTTTTTGGGGTAATGGGGTTAGAGATGAAGCACTCCATTGGAAAATACAAAACTAGACAGGTATAGGAAAATTCAAGAAGATTGAAATGGGTTGCAATTGGGGTTTTTGAAAACTCTTCAAATTAACAGTTTTTAAAAACTTTTATCTCTGCTGTTTGTCACTTAAATTGTGTACGCTTGACAGACATTTTTTGGTCACGAAGTAATTTCTGGGTCAACATTAACAAACGCATAGCGGGTAGGGGCAAGTAACTGTTAAAACTGCATACAAACAAGAACCCATTAACCGGAGCCTCCATGTTCCATATTAACCCTCTGAGTCAACCTTTCCAGTATCTTTCTATTTCTGGGGGTAAAATACCGATGGAAGCTCCGCGTAATGGGCTCCCGACACAAGCAGCTGTAGTGCCGTGACACAGTCCTTTAAAGATGCTGAGATAATTATTTTAACATCAACCTCACTATTTCGTTTGGAAGTGGATCCATTGTGCGTACCTTGGAGATCTTTAACAACCAGATAGTTGCTGTCGAATTTGGAAGAATTCGTTATTGTTTTCTTGATCCCATTGATCATTTCCTGCATTTGAGATTCTTTGTCCATTCCAATTTTAAGCTCAACGATCAGGCTTCCAGGCCTAGATTAATGGCAATAATAATGTCAACTGTATATTTAGCACTAAGGCACTAATTGGGGACACTTTACAGAAATAAAATCAAATTAACATGTATCAATCGTTTGTTGGCTTTTGAGGAGAGACGAAAACCTGATTACCCCGCGAAAAACCTCTCGAAGTAAAGTAGAGAACCAACACTTGTGTGATGCCAAGTCTAGGAACCATTGGTGGGAGGGGAGTGCTCTCACCGCTGCATCATCCCTGTTTTCCAACGTGAGCCATTCGTAAGTTAACATGATTAATAAAAAAATACTAAAACAATGGATCACGTTGAAGGCGCGCTCTGATTGGCTACTCAATAGAATAATACTTAATTGACCACTCCCCAAAGGGGCGGACCAAACGGGAAATGCCCGGGCTGAAAATGAATTTGCCGCCCTGTTTCTGATTGGATGCAGAGATTTTAAACAATTTGGCTTGGCCAATGAGATCCTGAGGATACCATTTCAATGCCAGAGTTGGCGCGAAATTTTGTGGATGAGTTTTTTTGCTCTTGTTTAACTGATCGTATTGTAGCAACAACTTTCCATACTACAGTTTCATGCTACATCTCTGTTAATTTTTTTTTCTAAATAAATTTGTACGATTTGGCCTTGCGTATTGATAATAATGATAATCACATCACTTTTATCGGGCATCCGCGAAGGTGCAAATGATTTTACGAGGGATACAAATAAACGATATGCACTCCAAACGTCGTGTGATCGTCCTATTCACCGAAGTGGAGGTGGCTAGTGGTAGATATTTACCCAGCCACGAAGCGGCAAGGTAAATATCCAGCACTAGCCACCGACACTAAAGTGAATAGTTGTTTTAGTATATACTAAAACAGTGAGATAATATAGCACAAAAAGATGATTTAAACTCATTTATTCCTGCAACAATTACAATTTTTTTCGGGCGCAAATCCCGCGTGAGTTGCTCGGAGGATATTCAGAGATTGAGTCTTGAGTAGCCAAGGAGAGCGACCCTTCAACTCTATCCACTGTTTTAGTACTAAAAAATATTTCTCTATGTTGACTTGGGGATTCTCGGAAAAAATCTCAATTGCCTCTTTGCAGGAGTCGAACCTACGACACTCTTACACACAAAATTATCATCTTTCTCATGAGACTGAATTCGAATATGCCGAGAATGCATCCCTTCAAGAATTTCATTCCGAGCAGTATGGCGGAAGTAAGTGTAATGACAAATCTTTCATCTTCCAATCGGAAAGTCGAAGGTTTGGTTTCTTCTGCAGCTACCGGTGCAGAGATAACGTAAAACAAAAGAAATAAGACAAAAAACAAACAAGTCCAAATAAAGACTATTCTAAAGTGGCCAAAAACACAATGTTTTTGGATACCTGCTGAAAGACTCGTAAGTTTGAGTCCTTCAAAGTAGAGCTCCGAATATTTCTTTCCCGAATCATCATTTAAAACATCATCATATCTTCATTTCATCAACTAGGGAGAACATTTGTCCTCTGATTAAAAAGCTACAAAACCTTTTGAAATACCTTAGATGTTCGAGTTTGACCACTTGAACTCCTGGAAGGTTGCTGATCTCGCGAAACTCCTGTCCGAGACAAAAATAGAGGTGGCTGTTGCGCAATAATTTAATAGCACGTCTTTGTTAGGGTTAGGGTTAGGGTTAGAACTACTGGTTGTTTCTCAATGAAGTAATGTAATGCAGTAATGTAGCCGGTAACAATGCTTCCCTACACTCTCTCAGTAAGATATGCCATGTTTCTGTGGTGTTGGTGGTGAATGCGTGCTCTTTTGTGATCGTTGCCTACTCCGAGCGTTATGTCGTAGTGATGGGAGTTGAAGGGGGTGGGGGGTTGGAGAAGAACACTAATTGGGACACTCTACAGACATCAAATCAAATCAAATCAACTCAGATGAAATCGTACGTTGGTTTTTGAGGAGAGGGGAATACTGGAGTTCCAGAAGAAAAACAAAAGTAGAGAATTACAAACTCAACCCACATATCACAGCAAGTCTAGGAATCAAACCCGAGCCACATTGGTGGAAGGCGAGTCCTCTAACTCCTGAGCCATCCCTCAGTGCTCCCACTTTCACAACAAGGGCCAATCTGCCAGTGGGACCTTCGACAATTTAAAGATTGAATAAATAGCCAAAAATAGGGGACTTGAACTCTGCAGTGGAAATAATAATCGAATTTATGAATGCAAGAAGCACTGAGCCAAAAACGCGACGAAATTTTCACCTCGCTCTGAAGTTGGGCGTTAATGCTTTCAAATCCATCGGACCTCTTGTCCTGTAACATTTCGAATGTGCAACTTTCATTTGTCCACTTGAGCCACAATATAACAGACTTTTCTGCAGATAAGGAAAAATCAAATGCGTCATCTCTCCAGCAGGTTGCAGCAAAACCTTCGACTTCTCCAATGAAATTCTTCAATATTTTTTTATTTAATCATATGTTATAGCTGATCGCGGCCATAATTTGAGGAAAAACGTATTACCTCTTTCTCTATTGCAATAATTTAAACTTATGGGGAACAAGTGTTGGAAGCAAACATTCATGGGAAATGCGAAAATAAAGCCGGAGGCTCCATTTTTTACTATAATTGTCGCTCTCTGTTCTAAGTGAGAGATAAATACCGGTAACGGAAGTTTGCAGCCACATAAATGTTATATTGCCTTGAAGCCGACGTTTCATGTATATATCTGGCTTATTTCATGATTTTCTCTCCATGTAAAGATTACGTAAACCCCTTTGAAAAACATTAGGGAAAATGGCCGTTTTTACACTGGAGACGTATAATCCGTCGAGACGAATTATTGGTGTCTAGTATACAAACGGCCAATACCTGTTGCAAAACTACTGTGGGAAACAACAAAACAACACTCCACCTTTGCGTAATTTGCCACTAATCTTGATACTTTGAGTGGTAATCTCGTGATAACTCATGTTACCCCCTTTGGGGAGATTTTTCTTCCTTCGAGGGATACGCCAGTCAAGGGATTTATATCAATAAATTCCTCCCATCAGGGATTTTGCAGATTTTGCAGTTTACGACAACGCTCTTACCTGTCAATGGAAGAAGTCATACCCAGGCTCTCAACTGAATGATCAACTGGTCTTTACGCAATTACAAAAGAGAAGTGGAAATCTTGAAATTACACTGTATAAACTTACTCATGGTGCATCCGTAGAGTTCAAATCTGAAGGCCACGTTGTTGTGAAACGTTTGCGGTCTGATTGAGACTTTTCTGACGTTTTCAGCCGGAAATCGGTGCCTCACAATTGTATTCCAATCACTATTTCCTACAAATTCCTGGAAATTAAAAAACAATTTCGAAGCTTTTTTGCAAATAGCAGAAGTTTCATTTTGCTATACAGATACTCAGTTATAAACAGAATCAATCCAAACGTCCAGGCCCAAGTTCTTCAAAAGCGGGATAACTTTATGCAGTGGATAAGTGTAAAATATATTTCGCGTTAAACTCTGACAAAGAGGACACTCCTGTACTTAGATGTGTTTAGAGTATGCATATTCACAGTTACGCGCGCAAATAATAAACATTTGCGCAAACAGAAACCGTTGGCTCGTGGCTTATCCACCGGATAAAGTTATACGTCCTTTGAACAACTGAGCCCAGGAGGAAATTAGCCGTGTCTTTCAAAATTTGTAAGTTGACATAAACATGATTTTTTGTTCGAGTTACAGATATCCCGAACAATTTTGGTGGAGTTCACTTAATCTATTATGTTGCAATAGTGGGAAAATATATATTTTTGGACTTGATAAAACGTGTGCTAACCTGTACTATTTCATGCCCTCTATAGTCCATTTTTTTTTTCTGGGACTCAAAATTCTTTGCTTCAAATTTAATTAAGAATGGGAATTTATGCCCAAAACACGAAACACGTTTCATCAGACACAAGGATCTTACTATTCTTACTAATGATTTATGTATGAACTATAATTTGTAATCTCCGTGACTCTTTTGACTCTCTACTAGGTATTAATACTGTTGCTATTTTTATCACTACGATAATCATGGTGTCCACTGTCGAAATAATAATAATAATAATAATAATAATAATAATTATAATAATAATAATAATAATAGTAATAAAAAAAGGAAAAGCAAAGCATCGTGCTCAAGAACAAATAAAGAAAAAATGGGAAGAGAAACCAATGCATGGGCAATACCCTAAGAGAATAGGTGAGAAAGATGTTGACCAACATGCGACTAACAAATGGCTTAAAACAGCTGGGCTGAAATCTGAAACAGAGGGATTTGTATTATCGCTGCACAAGACCAAGCCATGATGACCAACTGCTACCAAAGCAAAATACTCAAAGATGGCACAGATCCACCATGCAGGACATTTGCTCAGTTCCAGGAAATTGTTGATCCTATTGTGGCAGGATGCCCTGAGCTAGCCAAGTCTGAATACATTTAAAGACAAAACAAGGATGTCACATACCTGCACTGGAATATCTGTAAAGAATTTAACATTAAGTGAAGTTATGATCTTCGCAGTTATGAACGCAATTTTAACAATTGCGTAGAGAAGCCTGAAAATTTCAGGACTTCAACGGGGTTTGAACCCGTGACCTCGCGATTCCGGTGCGACGCTCTAACCAACTGAGCTATGAAGTCACTGAAGATGGGAGCTGGTCATTTGTGGGTTCTAATGTTCCCGTGAGGAATGAATCAATGATGAAATGGTATATGAATCATTTCATATACCATTTCATCATTAATTTAACATTAGCACAAAGAAAAGATAGTCCAAGTACGAGCCGCAAACAGTGTCATAGGACATGCCAATACAGACAGATCGTGCGATGAAAACCAACAAACCAGACATTGTCATCGAAAACAAAAAAGAAAAATACTTGCCTGCGTATACGCATTGACATTTCCATCCTGACTGACAGAAACACCTCAGTAAAAGTAACCGAAAAACTGTCTAAGTATAAAGACCTTGAAATTAAGATCTAACGGAACCATATTAGTGCCAGTGGTGATAGGAGCCCTGATACTTATAAAGAAGGGGATGGAGAGATACATCCAAATGATCCCGGGCAACATGCAAATCAAAGACCTACAGAAGATCACACTGCTTGGAACATCTCACATCCTAAGAAAGGCTTTATCCATCAAATAAACGTCTAACTCATGGAAATGGAAATGGAAATTGTTTACCCACAGAACACCTTAAGAGCGCTCAGGAGCTCGTTCAACATGTGTCCGTGCATTCCAGATCGACTTGGAATATGGCAATATTGGTTTCTGAGGAGAGGGGAAAACCGGAGTACACGAAGGAAAATCTCTCGGTGCAAGGGAGACAACCAACAACAAACTCAACCCACATATGACGCCGGAACCGGGAATCGAACCCGGGCCACATTGGTGGGAGGCGAGTGCTCTCACCACCTCACCACTGTGACACCCTTGCTCCCCTATACACAAGGATTGGGCCCGGTTATTATACTCTATCATAGCTTTAGACAAAAGGATAATGATAATAACGATAATAATAATAATAATAATAATAATAATAATAATAATAATAATAAACATTCAGTAAATTCCACCTGTAAACTGATTGATATGACTGTCCCATCAAATAAGAACATTGCATTGAAGGAAATCGAAAAGAAAAGCAACTATAAAGATTTAGATGTTGAAATGCACAGAATGTGGCAGATGAAAACCATAGTGATCCCTGTAGTTGTTGGTGCGCTTGGCACAGTAAAAAAAGAATGGTAGAAAACATCGAGAAAGTAGCAAAGAGTGCATCTGTGACAGAGATTCAAAAGATCTGCATGCTGCGATGTGCGCGAATCCTCAGAAAGGTGCTTAGTATCTGAACAGAAAGATTGACTTGAGTGACTGATGCCCAAGGTGCATGGTTTGCGTCCGGCTGATGCACTAAAAGAACTCCAGCAAAGACTGTGATAGTATAGA